>NC_045153.1:2094046-2104180 GCF_900700415.2 Clupea harengus | reverse complement strand
GTGTGTGTGTGCATGTATATGTGTGTACATCTATAGAGTATAAGTGCATCTTACTCGAATGAGAGACTGTGATTATGTATACATATGGTTGCACCTGTATATTTATTTTTGTGTGTGTGTGTGTGTGTTGCTGCAGGCTGTGCTCCAGGCTGGTATGGCTTAGACTGTTCTCTGCGCTGTAACTGCAGTAATAATGGTGTGTGTGACGCTGTGTCTGGAAACTGCACCTGTCAGCTGGGCTGGACGGGACTACACTGTGAAACAGGTGAGAATCTCTTTCTGAAACACACACACACACACCCTTGTCATCCTTGCACAAAAACACAAAACATTGCTCTGTGTAAAATGTCCTGTTCAGCACTGTGAATAGCACTTCCCTTCCTTGCCACAAGAGGGCAGCATAGGGGGGTGCAGTTTTATTCTATGGGCTTTGAAGGTTGATGCTGAAAGGGAACATACACATGCACCTCTTTGAGCATCTTATTTAGCCTCAGAGGCAAATAGGAATGTATTCAGTGCTAAGCTAACCATAGTGTTGTGGTGCTGTTGAATGGCAGGGTGTCCACAGGGGACGTTTGGGCCTAACTGCGTGCACAGGTGTGACTGTGAGCACAACAGCACTTGTGACAGAGTCATGGCACGTGCCAGTGTGCGCCCGGATACTACGGCCACCGCTGTGAACATGGTGAGATGGTTACCCACACTCAAATTCACACACACATTTATGACATTTATTTCTGTGAGTTCATTTAGCAGACACTTTATCCTAATCAACTGCAGTACAGATATACATTTTCATCGGTCAAACTCATGATCACCCTGCTCTATGAGCTGAGCCACAGAAACACAAAATAGAGGCTTAATACCACTTACTCTGCCTGTACATATAGTCACTTACAAAACACATGTAACGGTAGCCAGCGGGTACAGTGCTGTGCAATGAGAGAACCTCAATCCCCAGCACTTTAAGAGACGTGCCAGCAACACATGCTAGCACCCATGGGCCTCTTTGCTAACACAGCTTTTTTCCCATGCCCGACATTGCAAGTTTGAGTCTGTGCTTGTCTACTACAGGCAGCGTACACACACACACACACACACCATTCTAACACACACAGCAGTACCCCTGCTTAACTCTGCTTGTTGTGTTTCAGCGTGCCCTCCCGGTTGGCATGGCCCTCGCTGCCCAGCTACAGTGTGACTGTGGAAACGGAGCCAGTTGCCAACCCAGCACGGGCCACTGTGTCTGCCCACCCGGGTACCAGGGCACCCGCTGTGAGAAAGGTGACCATCCGCCACTTCACCCCTCTTTCACCGAGGACACTTAGCCAGAAGCTCATACACATCAGATGGTTGGAAGTGTAATGCAGTGAAATGTCTACAGTAGATTGCTCAGGAATATATTTTCCTAATTCTGTCATTATAAAAGGGAAAGTAGTGCAGATAATTACTTGTAGAATCTAACGAGAGCAAGACACATGCGGAACAGACTATAAATATGAGACCGTTATAAACAGGCTGCGCTTACAGCCGAGGTCCTGATACTGGTGGTCGTGTTGTCTCTCATCCTGACACTGATGGGCTGTCGTTATCTCTCCCCCAGAGTGCGATCAGGGCAGGTTTGGGCAGAGCTGCTCTCAGGTGTGTGAGTGTGAGGAGGGGGTGCCGTGTGAGCCGCTCCGAGGGAGGTGCCTGTGCACAGCGGGGAAGACAGGGGCCAGGTGTGACACAGGTGAGTAAAGACACACAGCTTGATCACACTGGAGGCTGTTACTGATTTAATGCCTGTTATTAAACTAATCCAATTAATTTACATAAGGAAGAAGTAAGAAAATAAGCAAAAATGTATAGTTACAGTGGGGAAAATAAGTATTTGAAGTTCACTCACCTCACTCACTCCACTCCACTCACTCACTGGCCACTTGCAAAGAAATGTGTGATCTATAATTGTAATGGTAGGTGTATTTTAACAGTGAGAAATAGAATATCAACAAACAAATCCAGAAAACTGCATTTTATAACATTTATTTATTTGTATTTGATGCAGAAAATAAGTATTTGAACCCCCAAGCAAACAGCAAGAATTCTGGCTCCCAATGACCAGTTATGTGCCCAAGAAGCACACAGATTAGTCCTCATTAGGCCTAACAAGGTACACCTGATCTCAACTGGTGACGTGTATAAAAGAAACCTGTCCAAAGAATCATACTTCACACCTTCAACCTCACCACCATGGGCAAGACCAAAGAGTTGACCAAGGACGTCAGAGATAAGATTGTAGACCTGCACAAGGCTGGAATGGGTTACAAAACCATCGGCAAGCAGCTTGGTGAGAAGCAGACAACTATTGGTGCGATTATTCGTAAATGGAAGCAACACCAAACAACTGTCCATCGCTCTTGGTCTGGGGCTCCATGCAAGATATCCCCTTGTGCGGTATCGGTGATCATTCGAAAGGTGCAGAATAACCCCACAACTACACAGGGGGAGCTTGTGAATGATCTCAAGGCAGAAAACCATTGGCAACACACTACGCCGTAATGGTTTGAAGTACTGCAGCACTCGCAAGGTCCCCCTGCTCAAGGAAGCACATGTACAGGGCCGTCTGAAGTTGCCAATGAACACTTGAAATGATTCTAAGGAGGATTGGGAGACAGGATGTGGTCAGATGAGACCAAAATCAAGCTCTTTGGCATCAACTCGACTTGCCGCGTTTGGAGGGGGAAGAATGCTGAATATGACACCATCCCCACCGTCAAGCATGGAGGTGGAAACATTATGCTTTGGGGCTGTTTCTCTGCCAAGGGTACAGGACGACTCCACTGCATCGAGGGGGACTATGGATGGGGCCATGTAATGTGGAATATTGGGCTTGAACCTCATTCCCTCCCATTGAAAACGCAACCTTAAGGATTTGGAGAGGATCTGCAAAGAGGAGTGGACCAAAATCCCTCCTGAGATGTGTGTAAACCTGGTGACCAACTACAAGAAAAGTCTGACGTCTGTGCTTGCCAACAAGGGTTATTCCACCAAGTACTAAGTCATGTTTTGCTAGGGGTTCAAATACTTATTTTCTGCATCAAAATGCAAATTGTTCATAAATGTTATAAAATGCAGTTTTCTGGATTTTTTTGTTGATATTCTGGTTTCTCACTGTTAAAATACACCTACTATTACAATTATAGATCACACATTTCTTTGCAAGTGGCCAAACTTCAAATACTTATTTTCCCCACTGTATATTCATCTTACTTCTAGCCCGAATCTGTGCTTCACCCTTGTGTTTTGTGTGTGTATTAAAAGGTCCAGTATTTGGGAGAAAAATCCCTTTAGGTTAGGCAGTTTGTGCGTGACCTGCAACAGATTATAAACCCACCTTTACTGACCGTGTGTGTGTGTGTGTGTGTGGTGTGTTGTGTGTTCAGGACTGCAGAGTGAACCTCTATGGGCCGGACTGCGGTCTGAGCTGCGAGTGGTGAGAACGGCGCCCCAGTGTGACCAGAGGAATGGCCAGTGCACCTGCCTCAGCGGCTGGATCGGACTCACCTGTCAGGAGGGTAAACGTCTCCTCTCATCTCATTTCCCTCATGGACCCCATCACAGATAGATTAGAGCCCTTTTAATCATTGAAAAGGCCAAGAGATAGTTACAGAGCTTATCTGCAGCCGTAGACAGGGGTTACATTTGGCAGGTGCATATGCTAGTCATTGATATCAGGGGATCTATCCACATCTATCTTTAACAATATAATCTTCATTTTCAATAATGTGGCAAGAGAGCTAAACTTATTATGCGAGCTGGGCAAGCTCAAGTTTAAATGTCCAAGCTAGCAAGCGTGGTTTGGGCAGAAGCAACTCAAATTACACCAAGGCTTGGTAATGCAAGGTAGTCTGATCATTTTCCTAGGTATAACTTCATTTCATAATTAATATAATGTAATAGTCTGTGTGTATTGTAATATTATAGAATGTAAATTTAATTCCATTTTAATGTAATTATTAAAGACTAGTCCATTCAGATTAATTTCATTTGTATGAATATTCTCTCCTTTGTTTGTAACCCAACACCACCATTCCTATATTTGAACACTGATACACAGGATAGGTTCAGCTGTCGTGTTGCACACTGCCACATTCAGAAATGATATCAACCATAGGTCTCCTTTTTATCATCTATAAAACGTATTCCATGATACTATTAAGTCATGCTCGTGTCATTTATACCAGAGCCCATTACAAATCCCTATTTAACCCCTGCCCATAGATACTAAAAAAGGTGTTTTTAAAATCAAATTTCCACACAACGTATACTGAAGGCTGTTAAATAAACCTTTTGTACAGGGTTGTTTACATAATTATTCACTAATTTACCCCACAGGAGTGCCTCCCCAACAGCAACCGAGAAACACAGATGACCAATCACAGCAGAGCAACTCTTTATAGCCCCACCCACTGATTGGACACCCCCCCTTCCTTCTGTGCACCAATGCGAGGGCAGCATGAGCCCCTCGACCCAGGAAGAGACTGGAGAAGATCAGTTTCATCAGGATCTCAGTGGGATATCCCCTGCAAGTGAAACACCCTCAGCAGGAACCATGATGAACACACTGACACTCAGATGAGAAGGGATTGTTCTACGTGATGTGTGTGTATTTATGTGTATGTCTGTGTGTGCATATTTGCACACAGCCTGTTAAACTCATGTGGCTGGTTCCCCTTTGCGTGGATGAAGGACGCTGTCTCAGTGAACACGGTGCTCAGGGTTAGTGTAGCGCTAATAGTATGCTGCCTCCTGTAGGTCGGACTATGAACTGCAGCCACCCAAGCAGCATCAACAACTTCAGTTTTGGGGGCGGTCAGGTAAAGGCTTTCCCCTCCGCTGGGGGCCACCAACGGACAGAGCAGCCGAGTCCAGACCAGATCTGGCCCAGATGTGGGCCACGTCTTCTCTGGAGTCCGCTTCTTCCCGGGCTTCCTTGCATGTCCAGCTGCAGGAGACTCCACCCTGCGAGAGTCACGTTTGGAGACACGGAGCACTTTACAACGGGAGCCTCGACCACAGAAACACACACACCTGTTTACCTGCAGCGTGTCTAGCCAAACACACACACCTGATGACCTGCAGCGCGTCCAGCCAAACACACTGCTCCTGCGGGACTCTTTTCAAGCATACTTGACGCAACACAAACTTTTTTCATCTGCAGATTTTAAGATGTATAGCGGATATCAATGCACTCTTAGTAATTAATATACAAAGGAGTTTGCTTACAGGGCAGTTTCATCCATTGTGGCCCCTTTTTTTAGTGCCAATATTCCTACAACTATCTTCATTTAGATATTCATCAAGTTGGAAAAATAGTTTGTAATAATTGATGTTGAGCCTACATACTGAAGTGTACCTTCCTTAAATGACCCACATCTACAGAGAAATACTGGGGACCAGTGAACACCCCCCCGCCTGACAGACAAGAGTTCACTGCCTTAGCAGTACGTCACGTCCCAGACTGTGACTGAAGTAAATTCATTTCCCTTTAAAAGAAAACTACCACACGAATACTGCCGAATGCAGTTATACATGTACCGAGCAACCTGGATGATTTATCCTTTAATTCTTCTTCTGATTTTTCATGTTTAGATCAGGGATGTGTTCTATCTACATTAACATGCTCATGGCTATTACCACGAAAGGCAACCAACTCCCCATCATCTACTCTGCCTCTATGTTTCTATATTTCTTATCAAATTACATATTTGTATAAATAGTCGCGTTGTGTATTTATATTCCTGATGATGAGTATTATATTTTATGTGAAATCTACACCTTGAATGATCAGCCAAGTCTAATCTAAGCACATTGATGATATAAAATCTGAATGGAGGAATGTGAAGTGTCTGAGTAATTCTGTGTGTCCTTTGACGGCTGTGTAACCTTGGCATTATAGTTTTGCCGTGTCGAGCCCCAAATCCAGTATTTCAGTCAGACTTGAAGGACTACGTGGCTATATGGTAAAGGTACACGGTACACTGCAGGATACTACACCGTCGACTTGAATTGAATCAGAATTCTGAGTTATGATGAACTAAAGATTATTCAATTTAGCAATTATTTAAAGATTAAGCTTTATCTTTTTGAATAAGATTAAAAACCTCAAATGTTTTTTTTTTTTTTTTTCAACTCTCAGGTACTCTTGGTTTCAGCCGTGGCAAGTTCTAATTCCCTATTCTATGTCACAGTCCTGTGGAATAATACAGGATTTAAATAAAGGTCCAGCACACAGATATTCAGTTTTACAGATTTGATTTTAAAATCATGGCTCATTCCCACATTTGCGTAAAAAAAAAAAGATAAAAGAAGATGACAGGACAACAGGAGCAGTTTTTTTCTTATCCATAGATGTAATTTTTCATTTCATAGATACCGAAGCTGTACATATCTAAATTCAGATTCAAGCACAATGCAGTTAGCAATGCCTGTCAATGAAAATAAAAAAAGAAAGGCCAAAGTGATGAGAAACGGCTGTATGTATATATACACTATTATATATATACATAGGTCAAACTATATACAGAAGATATCTGACTCAGCACTGAGAACAGATGTAACGTCTGATGTGGGGTTCAATTCACAGGAGTCCTCACAATGCATAATCAGTGCAAATAACTGCTCTTTATCATCATCATCATCCTCATCACCACCTCCATCACTACCATCACCATGACAATACCAACCCAGGGAAACGAGTAATGTTTTAAAAAAAATCAAACCAATGACAGAAAGTAATACCCCTCTCATCGTTTTCTTAAGGTCACAGACATGAAACAATACAAAGATAAAGTATAAGAATATTCCTCGGTGCATACTCGGGACTTGTTTGTACGATTTGCCACAGGAACCCAAATATAGCTCTAATAACTAATGCTTTGATGTGTCTTCTCCAGAAACTGTACTTGACAATGATTTGAGTCGGATGTGAGCGTTTGCGGAGCCAGAGAAGGCTCCATGCACAAACGAGCGAAGGAAACGGAGAAACGCTTCAACGGGTGCCGTCCTGCGGCGGTGCTGACCTTTTAACAGGTCGCCTGCACCTCCTTCCTCCTGGAGGGGCTCTGCTGCAGAGCCAGAGAGAAGGAGAGGATGGAGGTCTGAACACCTCCTGGTGGGGCTCTGCTGCAGAGAGGGTGGAGCACTAAACACCCTCACAGGTCTGGTGTCAGGACTCTTGAGAGAGATCTGTTTACAGTGGAGCACCATGTCAAAGGATGACCAGTGGGAAGGGATTATTAGGGCACTGAAGGGGGGGGGGGGGGGGTAAATATGGCCAAACTGTTCCTTAACCCAGAGATGCTCAAAGGACTGCCTACCTCACACCTGAATATTTACACATTTAAAGGCAAGATCAATTCAAAACTCAATTCAAAATACTAATAGGGGAGAAGATTCAAACCTCGCTCCTATGCAAATCATACTTTTTGAAAACTGCAACAGAATGACCCGTTATCAAAAGAAAAACTAGCGTCAGCTTGTCATTCAATTTACAGGGGTGCGTTTATGTATACATTAGGGTCTGTTCAGGACTGCGACGTTAAAAGGCATGACCAGAAAGACTGTACAGGTGTTGAGAGAATACATATGTTGCATACTGGGGTTCAAAGGCTGGGTAGTCCATGCGGTTAGTTAAACAAGCTCTTTTGTTTTTTGTTGTCAGCGCGTAGATGAGGTCGCTGGGCAGAGGGGCGGGGGAGGGGGGGTTGAGAGAGGGGGCGGGGGGTATCTTTGGCTTTAGCCACATGGAAATGTCACTGGTTCTCCTCAGTGCAGAGAGATGACGGATCATAAATACAGTGAAGTACGGCGTTCCAACCGTGTAAGACTATACAGGCTCGCTCTCGCTCTCTCGCTGAAATTCTCACTCTATGTTTCTTTTTTTTTTGTGTGTGTTTTATTTTTTCCTTTTTGCTGTTCGCTCAGTCACTCGAGAAATTCTCACAGGATTTTTTAAAAAGTTTTTCTTCTGTTCTGATCCCTGAGCTCTGACAGGGTGGGCAAATGAGTGCCATTGAACAGTCTCTGTGATCCTACTGGTCAGGTACAGCTGCCAGTCACACCTATCTCTACTCTTATAGGCCACTGGTGACAAGAGCTGCAGGGCTGCTGCCCCCAGCCACCCGCTCACGAGTGTGATTTTACCCCCGGGGCAATTTGTGCCAGTGTTTAGAGAAACTCGCTCAGTGTTGCAACACCTTAATACATGATGGTGTTTCGCTGTCATTTAGGTTATTCAGTAGCTCCTTAAATACTTATCCATGCAAAGAAATATGATAAATGGCGATACATGGCAATAAATGTACACATGGGAGTATACTGCAGTTCATAAATACTGAGTGTGGTGTGTATGTGTGTGTATATATCTATTTATATACTCTGCTATTTTTGTAAAGAAGCCTTATAAACTGGCATGAATGACGCAAGCGTGGTTCAGTTCGGTTAGGTTTGGAGGGCGTTGGCGGCCATCTCCGTGTAAACGTGTGAGTCTGTACTGTGCTGGAAGCAGGCGGCCTCAGCTGAATGCCCAACAACAGAGAGGGGGGGTGGAGGAAGGGGATGAGGGATCACCAGCCACCATAGGGTCAGACCAAGGCAAATTAACTTGTGTAGTCCACCCATCAGTGTTTTTTGTATATTTGTTTGCCCTTGTTGCAGAACTGCCACTGTTGTGTAAGGACAGTCAAAGGGGAAACAGATTGACAGACAGACGGACAGATAGACAGGTTAGACAAGGGCTCTGCAGTCTGTACAGAGAACCGACGGGAATCACTGGAGTGGTTAGCGATGAAAAAAAAAAAAACATGCTAACGCTAATATCTCCACCTGGTTCCCTGCGAGGGGGGGTTGGGAGTTACCGCTGACAAGAGCGCCTCCCATAGCCACTCCACACAAGCTATGTTCCTAAAGTGCAGGTTTGAAGAGTTGCATTCTGTACACGTGCGATGTGAACAAACGAACTACGCGGAGAACCGTTTCAACGGTAGAGATGCAAGTGGATGGAGGCATTTTAAGCCATGAAACGAAACCATCGGAAGCTGATGGTTGGCTATGAGACATGTGCGACGCGTTAGTTTATCTATGGTGGGGATCACACTAAATATAAGAAGCAGCAGCGGTAGCGCGTAACTCAATGCTCAGACCATAATAATTCCATTTGTATAAACAAAGTTCTATCTCATTGCTAAGTGACGTGTTGTACTAATTTCTGTCTAACGGAAAAAGACATCCCGCCCCATAAATAATCTTGCTGATTTAAAAGAAATTGGTCAGAATGCCTGAAATGTTCCTCAGTTATGCTAGCAGTATCAACCGCTCCGCGGCTGAAACAAAAGTAAAAACTACGGCTTTTGCCGCTACTACCGCTGGTCAGTGTGATCCCCACGTTACACCTATTATCAAATGTAAGTTACACTTGTATGCATTCAGTATTTCGAAAATTAATAAAAAAAGATAAAAAAATATACGATGCAAAGAGTAAAATCAAAACGAGTTAGTTCCAACAGCCAAGCAAGCGTGTGCTTTTTTTCCTCGGCATCCCCTTTTTTTAAGTGTTTCAGCAGAGTTTTGTATGCATGTGTTTTTTAACTATGACCTCATACATCCCATCATTCATTTCACTTTCTCTGCCAGTGTTGATGTACTATTGCCATTCGATGTAACTCTTTTAAAACGCTTCTTATGCTTTTACTATCTAGCTATACATGTTATTTTTTTTATTTTGAATCCCTTCTCTCTTCCAGATGTTTTTGTTTTCTTTCTTTTCTAAATGGCGTAGTTTCCCTCCGGAGGAGAAGGGGGCGGTCTCATGCGCCGGTTGGGTGTCATTCAGTTGTAGCTCAAGCGGGCAGAGGAACAGGCATGGGACGAGGGGGGTGGGGTGGGGTGGGGGGACTGGAGACGTGGTGCAGTCCAGTAGCTGGGGATCCGAGTGTTTAGGAGCGGTAATCCTTTTTACTGTAGGGCTTGTTCCCCAGGATGCTGTCCACCTCGTGCGTGATTGAGGAGGACAACTTTGGAAGGACCTGCCGGGAAAACAAACAAACAAACAAATCAGAAGTGACAAAATAACCTGGAAAGACCTTTTTCTCT
>NC_045153.1:2081971-2084471 GCF_900700415.2 Clupea harengus | reverse complement strand
GAGGATAGAATAGAGAGGATAGAGGAGAGGAGAAGAGGAGGAGAGGAGAAGAGGAGAGGAGAGGAGAAGAGGAGGAGAGGAGAGGAGAAGAGGAGGAGAGGATGGAGGAGAGGAGAAGAGGAGAAGAGGAGGAGAGGAGGAGAGGAGAAGAGGATAGAATAGAAAGGATAGAGGAGAGGAGAAGAGGAGAAGAGGAGGAGAGGAGAAGAGGACGAAGGAGAAAGGAGGAGAAAGGAGGAGAGGACAAGAGACGAGGACGGAGAGGAGTGACCTTATGAATGTGTGGCAACTAAAATATGCAATCATTACTGAATGATGAACAGAGGATTAACACTAATTATTAACCGTGGAGGTTCAATTAACACACACACACACACACACACACACACACACACACACACACACACACACCTACACACACACACACACACACACACACACACACACACACACACACACACTCACACACACACACACACACACACACACACTCACACACACACACACACACACACACAAAGAGACACAAACACCCCCAGAGAGGACAGAAATAGCCATCCATCAATTGATGTGATTAGCATGAAATGAATTGAAACAAATTATATGGATATTTAACCGTGAAGAAAGTCCCCTTGGAATTATTCCCTCTCATTCTCTCTGCACAAACATGCAGAGGCAGATACACACACACACACAGACAGGCAGGCAGACTCACTCACAAACACACACACACACACACACACACACACAAGCACACAGACAGGCAGGCAGACTCACTCACACACACACACACAAACACACACACACACACGCAGGCAGACTCACTCACACACACACACAGGCACACACAGACAGGCAGAAAGGCAGACACACACATGTATACATATTGAGAACATTATTCTTCATTTTTTTTTATTTAGGCAAATGCACTTGTTTGTAGTGTAGCTTTACTGATTTCAAGAGAAATTGCCTAGCATATCGCCTCATTTCAAGATGATGGTGCTATCATTTGCTGAATATAAGCAAATTTTTGTACATTTCAAGAAAATAATTCTTGAATTGTTTTGTATTTAGGCAAATGTACTTGTTTTTAGAGTAGATTTACTGATTTCAAGATACATTTCCTATGTTGACTCATTTCAAGATAATGGTGCTAACATTTGCTTAATATAAGCACATTTTTCTACATAGTGAGAAAAACATTCTTAAATCTTGAGAAAATAATTCTTACATTTGTTTTGTATTTAGGCATATGTGCTTGTTTTAAGTGTAGTTGTACTGATTTCAAGATATATTGCCTAACATATAGCCTCATTTCAAGATGATGGTGCTAGCATTTGCTGAATATAAGCACGTTTTCCTACATATTGAGAAAATAATTCTTAAAATATTTTGACAAATGTACTTGTTTTTAGTCTGGCCACACTCGTTTTAAGATACATTTGGATTCTTTGAGGCTAGATATTTTTACCTTTTTTACAAAGTCTTGGTTAGTCAAATCTTCCTGTTCTGTTGGCAGATAATTTAGCTTATTTTAAGTGATATATACCCCCTTTTTTTACTTTTTTTTCTTGTTTTTGAAGGCTGATTTTTTGCAGTGCACACACAGACAGGCAGGCAGACTCACTCACACACACACACACACACAGACAGGCAGGCAGACTCAATCACAGACACACACACACACACACACACACACCTCGCTGCGTTAGACCACCTGCTGTCTCTGGTACATCCATTTCCCTCAAACTCTCCCCAAGTCTCCCCATTCACTCTCACACACACACACACACACACACACACACACACACACACACACACACACACACACACTCACACATTCAGCCCATATCCTGTCTGACACATTACCCTCATAAAACCACACACACACACACACACACACACACACACACACCTACACACACACTTACCAATTGAGCTTAATGTAAATCCCATATATAACACATTCAGGTCTTTAAAACCATTCACACATATACCAGGACTCTCACACTCAAAAGCATCCACTCAATGATTCAGCCCAAATGTGCTCGTATATCAAACATTTACCCTCATAAAAACCACACGGGCGCAAGCACACACACACACACTCACACACACATACATACACACACACACACACATACACAGACACACACACAGACACACACACACACGCACTCACACACACACACACACACTCTCACACACACACATACACACACACACACACACAGACACACAAACACACACACACACTCTCACACACACTCTCACACACACTCTCACACAGACACACAAGAATCAAGATCTCACCGATCCTGATATAACTGATTTGGTCTAAAAAAGACTGAAAGAAGAGACACTTTTTGCCCTTGAGATCACCTACACACACACACACACACACACACACACACACAGAGTCACACACACGCACGCACGCACGCACGCAAGCACATACACACACACACACACACACCCACACACACACACACAGTCGCAC
>NC_045153.1:2076971-2079471 GCF_900700415.2 Clupea harengus | reverse complement strand
AAGCCTGGGATGACCAGATTGAACCTATCAAATGAACCTTTTCTAATGGTTTCATATTTGTGGCATTCCGTGAGGAAGTGTACCTCTGTCTCCACGGCCCCCAGACTGCATTGTGAGCATAGCCTCTCCTCTCCTCTCTGGGCAGCCAGGTCTGCCTGTGTCTGCCTCTTTCAATGGCGAGGTGGTGCTCACTGAGTCTGTACATTGTCAAGGTTTTCCTGAGTTTTGTGTCTTTTACTGTATTCAGGTAAGTAGCTGTTGAGTATTCACGTTTTAGGGTCAAATAACATTGTAATTTAGATTGTGTTTTGGTTGCTTCTTTCCAATAGGTAATATAATTTTCTTTTTCAGTGTTTGTAATTTGGTTGGGTCTAATTTTCCTGGCTACTGAGTCATTGTCCTGAGCCTCAGTGATAAGATTTGGTGCTAGGTCACTAAGTCTCAGGACAAGTTGGGTAAGGGGGCTCCTCCCTATATTCAGCTCTTGGCATTTCAGTGCTTGGTAGTGGAGTGAGTGGGGGTCGCTCATTTTTAAATGTTGCCAAAATTTGACAGCTCTTTTTTGAATATCAATAATTAGGGGGTATTGGCCTAATTCTGCCCTGCACGCATTGTTCGGTGTCTTCCTCTGTACCCGGAGGATGCTTTTGCAGAGAGTCTCTCTCTCTCTCTCTCTCAGTCTCTCTCTCAGTCTCTCTCTCAGTCTCTCTCTCACAGTCTCTCTCTCTCTCAGTCTCTCTCTCTCTCTCAGTCTCTCTCTCAGTCTCTCTCTCTCTCAGTCTCTCTCTCAGTCTTTCTCTCTCTCTCTCTCTCAGTCTGCATGTCTACACGACCGCATTGCTTTGGCCTGAAAATGACCTTCCCTCAAGCTACACACAGAGAGAGGCACACAGACAGAGAGACAGACAGACAGACAATCAGGACCTACGTATTCAATATGGAGACACACTCAAACAACATAAACAGACACTGAGAACTAAGAAAGAGCACCACCTCAAAAAACCAAGTCAACCTTTTTGAAGATTCAAATAAATCCAAACAGCTTCTGGGACCACTGGAAGGCCTTAAACAATAATAATAATAATAATAATAATAATCTAGCCATTCAAGTTGGACATATATGGATAAAACACTTCAAAGACCTTCATCAAGAAGCCCGTAACACACCCGGACGAGACCAAAATACAGGACAAATTGAACAAATTAGAAACAATCATTAAGGACTACCAAAACCCATTAGATTATGAAATTACAGAAAAAGAATTAGACCAAAAACTAGAAAAGCTTAAAGTGTAGAAAAGCCTGTGGACCTGACAGCATCCTAAATGAGATGCTTAAACATGCAGACTATAAATTCAAATCAGCCGTTCTGAAACTTTTTCAATTAAGTGCTTAGAGTCAGCTATTTTCCTGAGATATGGAGTGAAGGACTGATAAGCCCCATATTTAAAAGTGGAGACAAGACAGATCCACCAAATGACTGTGGGGATCTGTATAAATTAACGCGTAGTAAAAGTCTTATGTAGCATCCTAAATTCACGAATCATAGACTTCATCACAGAACATCATGTATTAAGCAACGGCTTACAGAACATCATGTATTAAGCAACGGCTTAACAAATTGGATTCCTACCTAAATGTAGAACTACAGATCATATCTTCACATTAGACACACTAATTGACAATCATTGTGTCAAATATGCCTGCTTTGTGGATTTTCAAAAAAAAGCTTTTGATTTAGTCTGTCGCAACGGACTTTTCTTCAAAATTAATTGAAAGTGGTATCGGAGGGAAAATATACGATCTGATGAAATCAAGGTATACTAATGAGAATTAAATTATATTACTAATTAAAACTGGAACTAAGGAAACCGAATCTTTCTTTTCAGAGGCGTGGAGTAAGTAACCTTAGCAACGACATTATTCAATATATACATTAATGAATTGTCAAAACAAATAGAGAATTCCACAAGACACTGAAATAAAGTGTGTATTTTATGCTGATGACCTGGTCAAACATCAACAGGACTGGACTGAATGGGACAAACATCAACACAAACATCAACACAAACATCAACAGGACTGGACTGAATGGGACACACATCACACAAACATCAACACAAACATCAACAGGACTGGACTGAATGGCACAAACATCAACACAAACATCATCAACAGGACTGGACTGAATGGCACAAACATCAACACAAACATCATCAACAGGACAGGACTGAATGGGACAAAACATCCCATTTGAAATCCTGCAAAAACAGGTGCAGAAAAAAGCTCCCAACTCTGCATGTAGAGCTGAATTAGGCCAATATCCTCTACGGTTAAATATTCAAAACAAGCCCTGAACTTCTGGAGTCATATTAAAACAAGTGACCCACGCTCCTTTTCCTACAAAGCCCTGGTGGAGTTTCTTAGGCCGACACTCTTCTAGACAAAGGACCACGAGGCGAATCAAAGGTTTCTGGAGGTGTATTTCAAGGTGCTCCTG
>NC_045153.1:2064013-2066513 GCF_900700415.2 Clupea harengus | reverse complement strand
TATTCTCAACTAGACCGATATGCTATAAGGGGAAGAGCAGTATTCTCAACTAGACCCATGTGCTATAAGACCAAGCTAGCGCAGTATTCTCAACTAGACCCATGTGCTATAAGACAAAGCTAGCGCAGTATTCTCAACTAGACCCATGTGCTATAAGACAAAGCTAACGCAGTATTCTCAACTAGACCCATGTGCTATAAGACCAAGCTAGCGCAGTATTCTCAACTAGACCCATGTGCTAGCTATAAGACCAAGCTAGCGCAGTATTCTCAACTAGACCCATGTGCTAGCTATAAGACCAAGCTAGCGCAGTATTCTCAACTAGACCCATGTGCTAGCTATAAGACCAAGCTAGCGCAGTATTCTCAACTAGACCCATGTGCTATAAGACCAAGCTAGCGCAGTATTCTCAACTAGACCCATGTGTTAGCTACAAGACCAAGCTAGCGCAGTATTCTCAACTAGACCCATGTGCTATAAGGGGAAGCGCAGTATTCTCAACTAGACCCATGTGCTATAAGGGGAAGCGCAGTATTCTCTGTATGGACATGAAGAAACCGAGGAAGACGTTGGCGGAGGATAAGAAGAGAAAAAGAGAGAAGTAAAAAAAGAGAGAGAGTAACCAAAAGAAAAGCAAGTCAGATGCTGAGCTTGCTCTCATTCTGTCGGACTAGTCTAGTGATAACGTCTCAGCTGTCAACACTAACCTATCCTGTCCTGCGTCCAAATAAATTCATCTCACGTCAAACAAGGTTTGATCAGTCTTTATCAAACTCACGCAAGTTTGCAACCAACACACACACACATTACCCCCTTAACACCTTAACTCAGCTAGCTTGTGATAAATGACACTGTCCAATGTATATCAACCATTGTATTCCATTCCACATACACACATGTCTGTTAGAAAACAATGTGCAAGGACTGCTCCCGGTCACCATGACGATCTCACCACTCCGGTGTAAACGCGTTGGTAGGCCAGACACAATGATGTCATAATGGATGCCTGCTTCTAAGGTTGGAATTCTGTAGCAGAAACACCTGGAGGAGAGGAGGAGGAGAGGAGGAGAGGAGAAGAGGAGGAGAGGAGAAGAAGAGGAGGAGAGGAGAAGAGGATAGAATAGAAAGGATAGAGGAGAGGAGAAGAGAAGAGGAGAGGAGAAGAGGATAGAATAGAGAGGAGAAGAGGAGAAGAGGAGGAGAGGATAGAATAGAGAGGATGGAAGAGAGGAGAAGAGGATAGAATAGAGAGGATGGAGGAGAGGAGAAGAGGAGGAGAGGAGGAGAGGAGCAGAGGAGAAGAGGAGAGGAGGAGAGGAGAAGGAGAGGAGGAGAGGAGGAGAGGAGAAGAGGATGAGAGGAGAAGGAGAGGAGGAGAGGAGAAGAGGAGGAGGAGAAGAGGATGAGAGGAGAGGAGAAGGAGAGGAGGAGAGGAGGAGAGGAGAAGAGGATGAGAGGAGAAGGAGAGGAGGAGAGGAGAAGAGGAGGAGAGGAGAAGAGGATGAGAGGAGAGGAGAAGGAGAGGAGGAGAGGAGAAGAGGAGGATTGGAGGAGAGGAAAAGAGGAGAAGAGGAGGAGAGGATAGAATAGAGAGGATGGAGGAGAGGAGGAGAGGAGAAGAGGAGGACAGGATGAGAGGAGAGGAGAAGGAGAGGAGGAGAGGAGGAGAGGAGAAGAGGAGGAGAGGAGGAGAGGATAGAATAAAGAGGATGGAGGAGAGGAGAGGAGGAGAAGAGGAGAAGAGGATGAGAGGAGAGGAGAAGGAGAGGAGGAGAGGAGGAGAGGAGTGACCTTATGAATGTGTGGCAACTAAAATATGCAATCATTACTGAATGATGAACAGAGGATTAACACTAATTATTAACTGTGGAGGTTCAATTAACACACACACACACACACACACACACACACACACACACTTCCACTCAAAGAGACACAAACACCCCCAGAGAGGACAGAAATAGCCATCCATCAATTGATGTGATTAGCATGAAATGAATTGAAACAAATTATATGGATATTTAACCGTGAAGAAAGTCCCCTTGGAATTATTCCCTCTCATTCTCTCTGCACAAACATGCAGAGGCAGATACACACACACACACAGACAGGCAGGCAGACTCACTCACAAACACACACACACACACACACACACACACACACACACACACACACACACACACACACAAGCACACAGACAGGCAGGCAGACTTACTCACACACACACACACAAACACACACACACACACACGCAGGCAGACTCACTCACACACACACACAGGCACACACAGACAGGCAGAAAGGCAGACACACACATGTATACATATTGAGAACATTATTCTTGATTTTTTGCACTTGTTTGTAGTGTAGCTTTGCTGATTTCAAGATAAATTGCCTAACAAATAGCCTTATTTCAAGATAATGGGGCTAGCATTTCCTAAATTTAAGCACATTTTCCTACATATTGAGAAAATAATTCTTAAATGTTTTTGTATCTAGG
>NC_045153.1:2011980-2014480 GCF_900700415.2 Clupea harengus | reverse complement strand
TTCTGCAATTTTAACGGCAGTGGGGGTAGACAGTAGCACTTGATATGTTTCCTCCCCCCTGTCGTCAGACCAGCTCTTTCATTTGATGATTTTGATGAACACCCAGTCACCTTCACCTTCACCTGGCCTTGTATCTGTGGAGACACAAAAAAACTCGAACAGTATTTGGTTCTTTACATTTCCTAGTTTGTAGTATAATTTGTGACACACCAAAAGTTGGTCTTATTGTTTTGCACAGTGCTTTTGCTACTTGTGAAATTAATTGAGTTATGCCGAATACATATCTCACATTTCATACAAAAAATTTTTTTTTATAGGTTTTTAATCCATATGTTGTATAGTGCTCATGTACTATGCTAACCATTCCCCCAGTTGATACATAAGTATCACCATGACTCTTAATCGCTGCCCATTTATATAAAATCACACTAATATGTGTAAGTTGACAATTCTTCTCATCTCCTCTCCTTTTAAAATACAGCGTGTGTGTGTGTGAGAATGCACAGAGGCCAGAGCCCTCTGTTCCCCCTGACAGCCCCCACCCGTGTGCTTCTCTGTCCGTCTGAACAGCCAACCACACAGGCTTGTTTAAAAAGTCGAAGTTGCCGTAAGCGATTTTACGTCTTAAAAAACAATCTACAATAATTCCGGGCTATGTTAGTCACTCAGTACTTTGGCACATACAATAGCTCACAACACATCACAATCTCGTATTTCCATTTTTCTCTTGTTATGCCCTCTGACGGCGCACTACTAAGGTAACGAGAGAAAGTTTAATATGATCTTTTTCGTTTTATGTGCGTCGCGCTCTCAGCAATTTTAAATGCTCTCTCTTCACAGATGTTACACAAAATACCTTCAAGTAAACTATGCCAACAACTGGTCACTTGCTTATTTTAGTTTTAAATATCAATTTAAAACGTTAGGTTCCGATCAATAATCTTGCTCCAATGACTGAATGCCCACATCAACGCAACTAAGTTCGTCATTTCATCTATCAGGTTCACACCCTGAATAAAAATACACGGACATTTGCGATTTACCCCACAGGACTTGACCTATCATCAAACCGTCAAATCTTCGTTTAGTCTCGCTTCGGAGCACCAAACAATCTCTTAATGAAACAAATGAACTCGTTTTTGCAAATACAATTCCTGCAACACTGGAATTATTTCCATTCATTACTATAATATCTATATATTTATAGCACTCTGAGATTCTTCTGAATCCCACTCCTTTATTCTTCATTATAGATGCTACACTGCATTTCGTTGTCTCAGTACTTGTACTCTGTGCAATGACTATACAGTTGAATCTAATCTAATCTTAACTCCGGGCCTCTACCCCTGCGGCTATTCATGCAATTCGATTATTTGGATAGAGATTTTTTAGTTGATCAGACCAAAATTCCTCATCCTCAAATCGATCTGCACTTGTATTATTTTATTTAAGCAGTATCGCCATCATTATCATATAATGATACAATGATAATTAGATGATACACAATGATGATCACAATTCCAATGTGTCCCTTCCCCACCTGTGCTGTTAAATCAGCCACAGTCACTGGTGGCTATTTCAATGAGACACATGGATTGCGCGCGTGCGCAGTGTCTGTCTATGCCAGTATCCCAATTTCTCATTCACAAATGCTCAACTCTATTTATGTCTTTACATAATTTCTAGTAACTCCCCCTTCACGCACTTAAGACTAAAAAGTGCGTGCAAATGAACAAAGCAGATAAAATGTATAGAGTTTGTACGTGGCCACCGTAAAAAGCTCTATAGTTTATCAAGCCTGCAGTTTTCCCCTCTTTCTCCACAAGAATAACACTTATCCTCACTTTCTTTTAATCTTCTTCTTAACTTTCCATTGACTTTCTTATCCTCTCTCTCTCTCTCTCTTTAAACCATCTTGCCTTTTACTTTCCTCAAACCATCTCATATTCATTAATTATGGTGAGTTTTTTTGAATTAAGCAAAATACTTCTCTTGAGTCTATGAAAAATATCCGGAGGCCGAGCTTCTAGATTGATAAATCAATCCGGACCTCCCCGGGAGTTTGTGCTCTCAGATAGTTTCCAAAGTTTTAATTTTGCTTAATTTCTTACTCCAGGCACTCTCTCATTCACTCAGGTGTACACCTATTCACACTCCCCAATCCCAGATTAGGGTAGAAATATTTCTGTGAGGTCCCAGACCTCAAGAGATCCCAGATCTCTGTATAGCTATTTGTCTGAATATTAAGTAACCCCCGGCTACTCACTTATTATTCTTGTTGTGCGTCTCATCTGGATCTGGATCTCGAGAAGGCAGATGTTCCCGGGGGCAGAAGTCCTTCAGCCGGCCCAACGACGAATTCAACGCGAAGGGACTTTTCCTATCCAACTATTGGGCAGGGCGATGCATCGACGTACGGCTTCCGTGTTTCTGCTCCGGTCGATCTTGTCCTTTCTTGAGATTCCGATCGATGGACCAAACTGTCAGGGAATTATTTCAC
>NC_045153.1:1938313-1957585 GCF_900700415.2 Clupea harengus | reverse complement strand
TCACTCCTAAACCTCTTTCTAGATATTTTCTCTCTGAACTGCTTGGATCTGGCAGTGCTGTGCTAAATTGCTCTAAGAAACATTCTTACTGCTGGTGATTTCTGCAGTCCTGCAGCGTGGTGGAGGTACTTCCTGTTTTCTAGTCCAGTCTTTCCAGCTTGTGGCTAGGGTTAGGGTTAGGGTTAGTGTAAGTAGGAGATGAGATGGGGATACTGTTAGGGTTAGGGTTGGGGAACAGCAAAAACGAACCCAATGTGAAAACAGCTGGAGTAACGTTCTTACTGGTGGTGATGGCTGCAGTGCTGCAGAAGGTGGAGGTGACTAATTTAATCCAACTATCTTTCTAGTTTAGTCCTTGGAAAACACTGAACACTGACATCCTGTCAACTATCACACAAAAAACACGTAACAATTAAAGCATTCAAAAAACTATGAGTGTGTCTCAGAATTTAAGTAGTTTGAATCTAATGTTATGCCAATCAGCAGGGTGAGTGTGTGCATGCGTGTGCATGTGTGGACCTCAGTGTCAAAGATAAGGTTCTAGTTCTGAGGTCATTAAAGCCCAGATCTCAGTCCCATCCAAAGGCCCCTTTCTGAAGGGCAATTCAGTGTGTGTGTGTGTGTGTGTGTGTGTCTGTGTGTGTGTGTGTGTGTGTGTGTGTACCATTTCAGTTTACCCCACTGCCATTCACAGTGCATGTTTATTTTTTCCCGTGTATAAAACTAAATCCTACCAAATTTAACAGAGTGTGTCTGAAGCCCCTCCCACGTGTCCATGAGGGTTAGCAGCTGTGGTGCTCAAGTTGCTGCAGACACTCTTGAGGATGTAGGAAGTGGAATGCGCGCTAATTTTAAAAATGGTTATAAAGTCAAATGTATTTTTTAAATTAAAGCAACATTATGAAGCTTTGGTCTAATACTAGCGAACTACCTACCTGAAAAGTATGCAGGAACCTAGCAAACACTACCAACTGCCCAGCTGGCTCTGATACAAGCTTGCTAACATGCTAACATGCTAACTGCGGTTTTTTGGTCATACTGTTGATGCCATGCTGTGTCTTACACGACCCAAATAGGAAATCTACATAGCATATAGCCTAGATGGCTAGTGGGAACAACAGGTGGGTTAATCTGTCACTCACAATATGAATTACTAAACGTAGTTACTCATTAAAACATTCCTCAAAAAGCTTCTCCCCTAAATCTCAATCAAGATAAAACATCTTTGTGCAGAAGTATCTTCTGAACCGTATTGACAAACTGCTGGGTGGTTCCATGAGATGATTCTCTAAGGTATTACGTATGACAACATTCTGCCCCTCCATCCATAAAAACATTTATACGTCCTTCTAACATTTGTGTCCCTATTGTTGGGCTATCAGAAGGGGAAACTGGGAGGGGAATGCTAATGGCTGTGCTACAATATTAACACCTTCGTTCAGGTTAAATGTCTTCCTGTCGCGGTCCTCATTACAGCAGAGCTGAAGGAGCGTCCGACTGAAAACACTCTGCTGTGTGACCAGTAGGTGGTATCTGAGACTAAACACTCTGCTGTGTGACCAGTAGGTGGTATCTGAGACTAAACACTCTGCTGTGTGACCAGTAGGTGGTATCTGAGACGGCTGAAAACACTCTGCTGTGTGACCAGTAGGTGGTATCTGAGACTAAACACTCTGCTGTGTGACCAGTAGGTGGTATCTGAGACTAAACACTCTGCTGTGTGACCAGTAGGTGGTATCTGAGACTAAACACTCTGCTGTGTGACCAGTAGGTGGCATCTGAGACTAAACACTCTGCTGTCTGACCAGTAGGTAGTATCTAGATAGATAGATAGATGGATACTTTATTAATCCCGAGGGAAATTTAGGTCATCCAGTAGCTTATACACTTAACTTAACTCACAAACATACATACACAAATCACAGTAGAATCACAGTAGAAAAACAATACACATAGGGAGAACATGTTCACAGGGAGTGGGGTGTATACAGATATTATACAGATATTACAGTGTGCATTGGTTGTGTCAGTGTTGATGTTCACGAGGAAAGTAGTGCAAAGAGTGCAGAGAGATAGTGTTCATGTGCTTCTGTGGATAGTGCAAGGATTGAGTACTTGTGCTTGTGTGTGTGAGGATAGTGCAAAGTGATATAAATAGTACAGACTGTGCAATGGGCTAGTATAGCCAGTAAAAGAGTAAAAAGATAAAAAGATGGACAGTGGGTTGGAAAAATTAAGAGCTGAGACTAAACACTCTGCTGTGTGACCAGTAGGTGGTATCTGAGACTAAACACTCTGCTGTGTGACCAGTAGGTGGTATCTGAGACTAAACACTCTGCTGTCTGACCACTAGGTGGTATCTGAGACTAAACACTCTGCTGTGTGACCAGTAGGTGGTATCTGAGACTAAACACTCTGCTGTGTGACCACTAGGTGGTATCTGAGACTAAACACTCTGCTGTGTGACCAGTCGGTGGTATCTGAGACTGTGGCTCTGTTGAACATCCTCATAACCACTCCCATGACAACGGCTGAAGCTGAGAGGTGTTTTTCGACCTTGAAGACCAAAAGCCAAATTTCTCCAAGGCCTGAAATATAAAGTTGTGTTTGCCTGTTTCAAATGCCTTGCAGAAATCTAAAAACAAAATATACCTGCCATTACTGCCCAGATCAGCACAGTCAATAAGGATCACAGGTGTGATGTTATCAGATACATGTCTATAATCAGCACAGTCAATTAGGATCACAGGTCTGATGTGTGGTGTTATCAGATACATGTCTATGATCAGCACAGTCAATAAGGACTAACACAGGTGTGATATTATCAGATACATGTCTAATATCAGCACAGTCAATAAGGACTAACACAAGTGTGATGTTATCAGATACATGTCTATGATCAGCACAGTCAATAAGGATCAATAAGGATCACAGGTGTGGTGTCATCAGATACATGTCTATGATCAACACAGTCAATAAGGATCACAGGTGTGATGTTATCAGATACATGTCTATGATCAGCACAGTCAATAAGGATCAATAAGGGCTAGCACAGGTCTGATGTTATCAGATACATGTCTATGATCAGCACAGTCAATAAGGATCAATAAGGGCTAGCACAGGTCTGATGTTATCAGATACATGTCTATGATCAGCACAGTCAATAAGGATCAATAAGGGCTAGCACAGGTCTGATGTTATCAGATACATGTCTATTATCAGCACAGTCAATAAGGGCTAGCACAGGTCTGATGTTATCAGATACATGTCTATGATCAGCACAGTCAATAAGGATCAATAAATATCAATAAGGATCACAGGTCTGATGTTATCAGATACATGTCTATGATCAGCACAGTCAATAAGGAGCACAGGTCTGGTGTTATCAGATACGTCTAATATCAGCACAGTCAATAAGGATCAATAAGGATCACAGGTGTGGTGTTATCAGATACATGTCTATAATCAGCACAGTCAATTAGGATCACAGGTCTGATGTGTGGTGTTATCAGATACATGTCTATGATCAGGACAGTCAATAAGGGCTAGCACAGGTGTGGTGTTATCAGATACATGTCTATGATCAGCACAGTCAATAAGGATCACAGGTCTGCCTCATAAAACCAGATTGGGTTTCATCAATCATTTAGGTCCAAAACAGCTTTTGTTCTTTTGGCATAAACCTGAGCTAGGATTCTGTGATCATTATGAAGAAGACAAATTGGTCACCAGTTGTGAATGCAAAGTGAATCTTTCTTAGACTTCCTGCTTTCTGTATACACACCATGCAGGAAGGAGCTAATTAGGGTTAAAAGTCCCTGAGATAAAGTGGGAGGGGGGATTAATGCTTTCTGTACACACACCATGCAGGAATGGACAAACTGTTCTGTGAAAGCGATATCAAATTCAGATGTTCAGATGTCAACGCCTGGGGATTTATTAAGCTTTAGGTGATGAACAGCAAACAGGACTTTATCTGAAGTTATTGGAGCATAACAAAAATCTTTTTGGTCATTCATAATTGCCTTAGTTTTAGTGAGATATCTGAATAAATTAGCCATTTTATGGGGATCACCAGTAATAATTCGATTAAGTTTTTGAATAATTGGTTTTATTCCAGGATCTTTCTAATCCTTCACCTCACAAAGGATCCCTCTATTTTCATGTCATTTATTTTCCTGAAAAATTAAACCTGGTCTGTCATATTCTGATACATTAAACCTGGTCTGTCATATTCTGATACATTTTCAGGCATAATTTGAGTGTGTTCTGTCCTTACTAGATGTATAACTAACTGAGGCTATCCAGTTAGACAGCAAAGGACAGAATGTGTTTAAACTCAAATTATTCTTTACTTTGATTTGATCTTCAATCAATTTGAGCTTACATTCCATTTACACAAATGGTGAACAGGACAGAACTCAAATTCTTCTTTACTTTGATTTGCTTCTTCAATTCATAGTTGTTAATTACTTTGAGCTCCCTTTTGTAAGATAAATTCAGTTCAATACGAATTTATTAACAACTTATTCATATTAACAATGTATAGGCCAGTATACTAGTGCAGTTAGAACACAGTGTTCAGACCTGAGGCCTGGAATAACAAGAATTCATCTGCTTCAGCTTAGCTGACCAGTCCAAGGTCAGAGGCCTTTCTAGCCGGGCGCAGAAGAGATAAAGGCGCCATCTGCGTAAGGGAGTGAAAATGTTCACAAAGCCATAATTGTCCTGAGTTTGTGTGAAGTCAGGTCCGCCTAAAATTTGTATGACTATGTACCAGTAAAACTACACATGTTACAACTGAATGCTTCGGGTGGTCTCTCTCTCTAAACCAACACGCAAGAGTAAGAATTAACTTAACACTTTACATATCTCCTTTTTTCTTTTTTCTCTGTAAAACTAAAAAACAGAAAACCTCATATTATATAAAATATCAGGGTTACAGCACTGGTGTCAAAATTCTTGAAAAAGTATTTCTAGAAAATCCTGAATCTAGAAAAACCAAATCCAAAGATGATTAGGCCGCCTACTAGAATACCTGCTCTCACTCAGTTGGTGCAGCTTTAAATGTGACATAGTTTCCATGGTTTCCATGGTCACCATTAGTATTTGAGAAGCTCATGCTTATATGATTCTAGTTCATGTAAGAGTTGCTCATTCAGAAGAGCAGTCTGTCTTTCTCACTCTGTGAAAGCTTGGCCCACTTTTGCCTGTAAGTTTGAAATCCTCAAAATTTGAAGCTCACAATTTCTGAAAAAGCATTTATACATGAAGGCCTTATTTGAAAAACATTGTTTCTCCATACATCAGATTGAATTTTTGTATAAATATCATCAGACTGGAAGGTGAATAATGTTTTGCATACGGAGGCCACCCATCTGAAGAACTATCTAATATATTTCTTTATTTATTGTGTTTGGGGCTCACTATGGAATGGCAGTTTAACCATATGGTGTTAAGATAGCAGTTTAAGCATGTGTTTCTAACTCTTTGCTCTTTAAACTCTCCAGCTTTCTATTCCACTCCAGTCATTTTACAAAGCTGATTTATCTAAATCAAATCAAATCAGTGTAATCTACAGTGGTGTATGATTTAATGACCCAGTTAACAAGCGTTCAGCCCCCCCTTCTACCTTCTTCTGGTAGTAACATGCTTTTGTGTGTTGCTGCATGAGTGATCCAGTGTGTGTCCTTCCACAGTTACATTGTAATACATTCAATACAACTGCTGTAACATAATTATCAGTATGAGCCTGCTTATGAAGAGGGCCTGTTTCATATGGGGGCGTAAATTGGAAGAGAAATGTTGTGTTGATTTTACACATTGATCTTCTTCACCTTCTGGACATCTTGAAAACATCAGATTACCTGCCCGTTCTTGTAATCATATGCATAGGGTACTGACATTAACTGAGTTAAAAATGTTTTTGCTACAGGTAGTTGCAGTTCCTCCGGGATAACCCCAAACAGTGCCACCAGCGGGTCAGGGTCAATCTTGTGGTTTAGAATTCCAGAGAGAGTCTCAAATACTGAACGCCAGAAAGTAGCAAAACGTAAGACCTTGGCCTTAGCTTCACTGTTGGCACGCGGTTCCATCTTGTTGCAATGAAAAGAAGCTGCCCCACCCAAACACACCCACTGGGTCAAAGATATACTGTCTTTTCTCTCCTTAGAGAAAATTAGATATAGTCTCAGAGGATCAGTGAATACATTCTATAAGATCTGGAGCCCTTTTAGCCAAGATTACCGCACCCGCTCTATTTTCCTATCACTATCGTATCGTCATACTGAGGAGGTGAGTCTGGCAGTCATGTTGTCTTATAACATTTTATATTACAACAGTCCTATTCTGCAGGAACAAACCTGTCCATCGTCTGTGTGTTAATAATATAAGCCGTCGTTCAACAAGGATTTCTCCTGAAGTCCGCCCAACATTCTGTTATTACACTGCATCTGTTTGGCAAGCGGCTTAGTCTAAAACACACTTAGTCAGTATACTTCTTTCACTATTGTAACTTGATTTTTTGTTAATTTATGTTCCAATTTCGACCTGTAGGTCCAAGATATAAGTTATAAACTGTGATACATCTGTGAATGAATACCATGTTATGGTTGTTACAGTCAGGGCAAAGACCTAGTGTGTGGATATAATCGTCTCTGCACCCTTAAGGCAGACAGTTGTAAAATATGTGAACGAGTAGGCAACATGGATAAGGGAGATTTGTTACAGAGTTGAAATATAACCTTATTTGAATTATGTGAATTCTCCCCAAATTACTTGCATGCTATTGTCACGGTCCCCAATGTATTATGGTTTTAACAAGTTCAAAAGTTTCCACATTCACTACAGTGTAAGCACGAGGCTCCGCGGCTGCAAGTGTGTATTTACTTTTACTTTAAGTTAAGCATGCGTTGGGAGCGCGCCATGAATAATTCGATATTTTAATAAATGAACATGTAAACTATTGATTGAATAAAAGTGCATAAGTTGTGTTAACTGATGCTCTCAAAATGTAATGCTATACAGCAATTTGCAAGGGTTTTAACCGAGATAATAATTTTGGCGTTAACCGCATGAGTTATAGAGAGCATTGTCCTGCTTTTGTTTTTACGATACTTTAGACCTGGAATGCAGTTGCGATTGTTGAAGAATTCATGCAGTGTATTTTCATTTGTGAATGCAGATATGTGGTCAATGCATAATGTAAATGTTAAAGAACTTATAGTTGTACATTTTGAAAGAGTTAAGAATTGTTCATGCTAAAATCTATAGGATCACCGGGTGCGCTATTTCAACTCAATGCTCTTGTTTTGCATATTTTGTGCTTTTGTTTAAATTAAGATAAACGAGCCATGCATTTTGATTTCTATGCATGTATTTCTATGCTATGCAATGCATGACGTTAGCAGTGCTTGCTAGCCCATGTGCAGTGAGAGCAACTTTCTCTCATGCAGTGTATTTTGAATTGTGAATGCAGAAATAAAGCCATTGTGTGAAACTCCTGGTCTGACTGTATATCATCCAGCATCTGCACAACTGAGGGTCGTTACGGTAAGCATGACTCCTTCCACCTATGCCCCTGTTGGTAGTTAGAAAGATAGAAGTATCTCATCCAGATTTTAACTTGATTTTATCATGTGTACCAAACCATTAGGTTTGTGAACCTGAGGATCCCATTGGAAGAACTGGTCCACCCATCACCTCGCCCATCAGTGGTTCGTACAAGAATAAATACACCTAATAAGGAAGTGCAGTGCAGTCTGGAATTACAGTAAAGGATATACTAATGACTAATATTATTAAGTGCAAATATTTAAATATTAGAATAAAGCACTTATATTATTAAGTGCACATATTTACACACTAAATAAATATTATTAAGTACAAATATGTACCTTATGACCTAACTGGAACATCACTGTAAATCACTGAAAGTGAGTGAACTGAGTTCTGCTGAGCACTGAATGCAGTGAATAAAAGGTCATGGATTCTTAGAGGAGAAGATAATATGAAACATTTGAAAGTCCCAGGTCCTATAGCCAATATGTCTCCATGATTTATATCACTGGATTCATATTAGCAACAGCTACTAGGAAGCGAGATAACAGATACATTGTTAGAGAACAATTCAATTCAATTGTATTTATATAGCGCCAAAACAATACAAATGTTTCAAGGCGCAGAGCCCAGTCTCTCACCCGATTGGACAGGCATCAACCATTCAACACAAAGGCAGATCAATTAAGTTGAACACCTAGGGGGCGCCACACAAAGTGTAGTGTCCTCCATGGTGGTCAAAATTAAGATAATCCACAAATCAGTCTCATTAAATATATCAGTCTCATAAAATATATTATACTATCAATTTGGAACTCTGATTATTAATAATTAAATGAATAACTGCAACCAAAGTTACCCTTATTAATAGTATGGTTGAAGGTCCATTGGAAATTCTGAATAGAAAGAGGTTGGCAACGTCCATTCTTGTGCAACATTAAATAAACCAGCGTATATAATCAAAGTATTTATTTACACAATGATAAGAAAATAAAACACAATATGTAAATCTAGCTAAATGTAACTAACCAATGAATTGAAGGAATATGTGTATGTGTAAGAGAGAGAGAGAGAGTGTGTGTGTGTGTGAGCCTGTGGGCTCGGAGGCTTGCGCTGTTAGGAGCGCGCCAGAAAGAATGTGTGTGTGTTTCCTTTGTTTGATCACCCGCAGTTCCGTGTGCATGTGTGTGCACGTAACGCGAACATACCATGTGATGTTGGAAAAAGGACGAGCCTATGTGCAGCGCGAAGTTTGAGTATTCCCGTGTGTGGCTATGTGAAGGCCAATGTATATGTAATTGTGGCGCGATTAAGATTGCCATGTTAGAAGAGGGGAAATGGTTAGTGATGCATGCAAGACCCGATGTGTCTGTGAAGCAATCCTAACGATAACCCTTAGATGGTGTGGCGAAGCCAAACACAGTTACGTTCAGTAAACAAAGGTGAAGCACATGAACAATGGCATGTAAAACAGTCTTATGCTTAGCCAGGTTGTGAATAGCTAGGATAGCTAAATGCCCAGTCGAAGTTTACCAGTTCTTTGTGAAAAGGGTCGTGCCTGGCGAGTCCGACGGCAGAGAAGAGATGATGCTGTACGTAGATGGAGAAAGTTGTCCTTGCTGTGATGTCTCTGGTTTCACTGGCAGTTTAGGTCGGAGGATTTGACCGCTCGTTCCGTTGCAGTTTCCCGCAAATCTGTTGCTGTTTCCTTTGCAATTTAGCTAGCAGGTCTAATGTTAGCTGCTTTCGCTGAACTTACTTCGTCTCACTTAGCAGTTCGTTGACTGATGAGAGATCTTAGGCGTGTGTCGGCCGTAAGACAAAGGTGAGTTCTCTTTGTTGCGAGAGAACAAAGAGAGTTGTTCTTCACCGGTTGACGGGTGTGCTCCAAGCGGTGCTGGAGGTGAGGAGAGGTCAAAAAGTTGCGTGTGCCTGGCTTGAATGCCGGCAGAGAGAGAGGTATCGTAGAGCTCACATCTGGAAAAGACGTGGCTTTTGTTCAAGCTCAAGTGGGCGTGTTTAACAATTGCATCAGGTTACACTTTTATGACAGGTAAAGCTTTACGTAGGTTCCGGGTGAAACCACACGAAAGTTACTGATTAAAGTCAAACACAATGAGACGAATTCCAGGTGTACCTACAGTATCTCCTGGTCCACATTTTCCTCTGGTCTGGGGGCTTGTGGTTGCTCCTCATCGTAAATGTAATGTAATTATAATAAATTGCCATTAGTAGGCTAAAAATATGAGTCTGGAAATATGAGCCTGTTTCACATTAATTAATTAGCCTACACATTGTCATCTTTATCACAATGGTTTGTTTCTTTGTAACCAACTCAAGAGATGTGCTCCCCTTTGCTGCCTCCTTTAGCTACTTCTCTCTCTCCTGAATCCTTCTCTTTTCCTTAGGTATTCTAGCTTCTACCGCAATCAACACTTAACAACACCCAAAACAGTGATAGGATTTAGGCATGTAACCATTTTGAATGAAATAATTCATGTGATGCATTCTTCTTGTTAAAACGAAATGTTAGAAAGTAACCATCAGCAGACATTTAACTTAGTTTTCCTACCAAAAAATTAGCATGTGATAATGGGCTGGTTGTCTGGCAGGCAAGCTAGCTGCCTGATTCTTTAGGCTAAACTGGGTCAAAATCAGCCTTGCATTTCATATAACTTGATGCATGATTGTTTGTTTGTTATTCATTTTCTACAACTTAAAACCCACCTTTTCTTACTACGTCAAAGCAGTTGCGCATCGATTAAGTCACAAAAGACAACCTTGCCCGTCTCTCGGAGGCCTGCAAGCACCGCACCTCACCGCACCTACAGTTATATGCCTTTAGGAAACAGAGTAGGGGGCTTTACCCAAAACCTAGTTACTTTACCCTCCCCCTCATTCACTTCCACTCTCGTTGCCCATAGGCTACTTTATAAAATGTTTCGGGTGGCGATTTTTTTTTTATCTAGGCCTACATGAAATTCTGCAGCCATTATACTATTTTTAAAACTTGTTTTTTTCCCTTGAGGGGCAGCTTGAGTCGACGAGGGCAGAAGTTGCCCGGGCAACATTGTAAAATGTTGCACGTTCTATAATTCACTGCTCAGTTTTGGTACATTTTGGCATTATTAAATGAAAAGAAAAAAAACACTACAATATTCAAATGTCCCTTTTTCAATTATCTAGAGAAATTCATGTACATTCATGTGATAACTTTTCCAAAAATAATGTTTGGCAGTAACACAAAATTGTAAAATAATATAAATGTTACATCTAAATGTAAATGTTAAATGTAAATATAAGGTATAAATGTAAATGTTAAATATAAATATAAACATTAAATGCTATATATAAATGTTAATGTAAATGTTAAATATCAATGTAAAATATAAAACATTATATATTAATGTTAAATGTAAATGTAAATGGTAAATGTTAGGTCTACATGCCGGACTTGACAACTGAACATTACAATGTTTACGGTAAACTCCAAGGCAATACCCATTTCCGCTAGCCAGCATACGACCCCCATCAAAAAAAAAACCTTATTAAGGGGAACTTACGAGGGCCATGATGTGGTGGCTGTTGCTAGGCGTTGGTCGGTCTTGGAGATCCGCCCTAATGCCAGATGCAACAGCTCGCTCTATAGATGAGCTGTTTCCTTTAAGTAATACTTTTTAATGACAAAGTTGTTTAAACTTCTTCCTAACCAACCCTTACTGGTCACTGATGCATGTCTAGTGCTGCCACCTACTGGCAAACCAAATGAACTACCTATCATTACAAGAAGTAGTCATCCATTTTATTTCCTCCCCTTTAGGCAGCCCTGCCTCACCCCTAAACCCTGTCTGACACTAAAAAAAACACGACAAATGAAATGATGGACAGAAAAAAATATATAACTGAATCAAACTTTGTGTGGTGTTAATTTTGTAGGTTGTCCTTATAACCAGGCTCATGTCTGGAGGTCACTTCAATACAGGACCGATAAGAATATTTGGTGCTTAAAGGTGCTGGAGTGAATATCAAATCTACAAATACATATCAGGGCATTTTGTGATAAGATTATTATCTAAATTATTCTTACTGTAATACAACCAACAATGTTTTAGTTTGTTTAATTCACTTCAGGGAGGTATTCCAGGTATGTGTCTTCGTGACAACCATGGGTAGGTTGATATAGTTAAAGTCAGTGGACCCACACACACAGCTCCTCTTTTCCACATTTCCACCAAGTGATATAATACACCGTTGTAATCATAACCCTGTGTGATTCTAATCTGTCATCAAACACATGTTACCTTTATTCACCCAGCCTCCGACAGAAATGCAGTATCTAGCAAATATAAGGACAGCTTAAAAAACTGTATTGCCTACAATAAACACTCCTGCAAATGCCTTGGAAGAAACCAGAGATGTATTTCACAATTAATAAACATATTAGCAGGTAGGCTACATTTTGAGTTGTTTTGTGGCGGGAATACATGCAGGATAACTGTATCAAAATATACAAATTGCAGGCGAATGGTTTCACAGACATGGACTCACTGTACCAGACACGGTTTAGAACTGAGACGGTTCACGTGGAGCACAGATTATATCAGATTTGTTCACCCTTACGTCACTGCTGTAAATACTGCACCCATTTCTCCCAAGGCCACATATCTACCTAACATTCTAACACTAAAATGGAATTTTGTGGAGAGGAAACAGTCTCACAAGACCTGCCGCCACTAAGATACGCATCTCTACACTCTTTTTAGTTGATCGTTGGTGCTGAGCTGAACCAGTGACGCTTCAGATAGTAACCTGCTGCCAATAAAAATTGTATAAATATCACATTTTTACCCTAGCTGTTATCTTTAAATTAAAAAGCCCAATGTTATTGCAGTAATAGGGTGTAACAAGAACTTATCTGTCTATTCTTTTCCAGAAGTTACAGCCAGTCAAGTAGTACATAGCTGATGGTCAAAGTGAACACCTCCACAACATCATGCAACCAACAACTAATCTGCTTTCATCTTTCCAGAAGAGAGGCGACCACACGACCTCTTAGAACCTCCACTCTGATATGTTGACTGACAGACATAACACCACTACTATGTAAAAGTCTGAAACTTTTTCACAATAGTTATATGGATAGACTACATATATTTCCTTTCAAGGGTCAAAAGTTGTCTTTATAACTTTTGACTCTTTACATAATGGAACATGCTGCAGCAAGCATCAAGTGAGTCGTGGACTAATAAAGATGGACCCCACAATGACTGCAGACCAAAAGAAAGTGCTGAGGTACACTCTGGACAACCTCACGAAGAAGGAATTTAAGAGGTTTATACACCTCCTTAGTGACAGAGAGCGAATCACACTGGGACTGCTGGAGGAGGCCGACAGAGATGACACTTTGGAATTGATGGTGCAGGCGTACAGCTCGGGAGCTGGGGACGTCATGTTGTCCATCTTGAAGGAAATGCAACAAAACGATCTCGCCATGAAGTTGGAGAGATGTCTGGAAAGCCTGCTACAGGTGGGAGCCTAGAAATGAATACAAGAAATTCTAGATACAGTGCCCTCCACAATTATTGGCACCCTTAGTGAATTTGACCAAAACAGGTTATGAAAAAATATGTCTTTGCTGTTTATCCTCTTGGTCTTTCACTCAAAAATATTCACAAAAATCTTACCTTTCATTGAAGTAAAATTATTGAAAGAATTTTTTTTTTTTACATTAAATAAATATTATTCTCCAAAACAGGTGTGCCACAATTATTGGCACCCCTTAATTTAATGTTTTGAGCAGCCTCCCTTTGCCAAGATAACAGCTCTGAGTCTTCTCCTATAATGCGTGATGAGGTTGGTGAACACATGGCACGGGATCTGAGACCATTCCTACATACAGTATCTCTCCAGATCCTTCAGATTCTTAGGTCAATGCTTGTAGACTCGGCTTCAGCTCTTTCCACAGATTTTCTATGGGGTTGAGGTTGGGGGACTGTGATGGCCATGGCAAAACCTTTATTCTGCGGTCGGTGAACAATTTTTGTGTTGATTTTGAGGTGTGCTTCGGATCATTGTCCTGCTGGAAGGTCCAACCACGGCCCATTTTAAGCTTCCTAGAGGGGGCTGTTAGGTTTTCAAAATAATATCTGCTGGTATTTGATGGAGTCCATGATACCATGTCTCCTAACAAGATGTTGAGGGCCTTTGGAAGAAAAACAGCCCCACAACATCAAAGATCCGCCACCATACTTCAAAGTGGGTATGAGGTGCTTTTCTGTATGGCTATCTTTCTGTCTACGCCAAACCCTTGATGTTTGTTGCCAAAAAGCTTTATTTTGGTCTCATCTGACCATATAACTCGGTCCTATTGAAAGTCTGACTTACATTTGGCAAACTGTAGGCACTTAAATTTGTTGTTGATCGACAGCAGAAGCTTTTTTCTGGCAACCCTCCAAAACAACCTGTGGTGATGTAGGTGACGTCTGATGGTAGTTCTGGAGACTTTCTGACCGCAGGACTCAATTTACCTCTGCAATTCTCCAGCTGTGATCCTTGGAGATTCTTTTGCCAGTCGAACTATCCTCCTCACGGTGCGTGGGGTCAATTTACAGACAGGTCCTCTTCCAGGCTGATTCCTTACATCTCCTGTCACTTTGAACTTCTTAACTATTGCCATGATAGTGGAAATGGGTATTTTCAACTGTTTAGATAGTTTCTTATACGCTTTTCCGGATTTCTTCAGCTCAACAACTTTTTGTCGCACTTCGACACTGTGTTCTTTTGTCTTTCCCGATGAATGACTAAGGGTATTTGGCCTGTGTCACCTCATATTTATACCCGAGTGAAACAGGAAGTCATGGTTGACCACTTAAGAGTTCCTACTCAAACAGGTGAACTTAAAAATGTAAGACATGACTGGTGATATACTTCAGTTAGATTTTAATTAAGATTTTCTAGGGGTGCCAATAATTGTGGCACCCATGTTTTGGAGAAAAATATTTTATTTAATGTAAAAAAAAAAACATTCTTTCAATAATTTTACTTCAATGAAAAGGTAAGAATTTTGTGAATATTTTGAGTGAAAGACCAAGAGGATAAACAGCAAAGACAATTTTTTTTCATAGCCTGTTTTGCCCGTATTCACTAAGGGTGCCAATAATTGTGGAGGGCACTGTATTGCATCAAAATTGTACTGTGCACCAGAAAACAGTATAAAATCACACAGAGCATTTTCAGTCAAAAGGGATTTATTATCAAAAAGAGTTTTGAAACAAAGGAACTTTATTTGCAGTAGGCCTAGGCCTATTCGTGCACAGCAAACAAGCAAGTAAATAAAACCAGAATAGACCCAAAAGATAACATGCACTCAAAACAAGTGATGAAACATGCAAACAAGACCTCTCAGCAAGGCCTAAGTATAAAAGTTGTTACTTCAGACATGCAAACAAATAGGTTCATATAATATTCAAATAAATAGGTTCAAATAATGATTAAAATAATGATTTAAATCTATTACCAACATAAATAGTACCAAGAATTCCTGGGCAATGGTTCGACTTGGTAGCTCTCCACTGAAAAGCATGTCCTCTTGTAGAATGCCGCTCCAACGATAACGCACAAAAAAACAGCAGAAATGCAGCGTTACTGATGTCCGTCCACTCGTCTAACTGTATTGAAAAGAACGGGCTACCTTTTAGCCTTACTAGGCCGTGGTACCGGCGACTTACTGTGTCGTTTTAAAGTGGTACTGTCAAAAGTAAAGGCCTTCTTGGTCGGTGCCAAGTAACTTGCCTTCAAAGCACTCTTTTCTTTTGAAATATTCCACCAGCTTTTCAGCAAGTGCTGGATGTCGTGTCTCCAAATGTCGCTTCAGATTTGAAGGTTTGAGCGCCTCATTAGACAGCGGTAAAACGCACTCGACACACTGCGTTCTGGGCTCAACGTCGTCACCTACATTCACAAAACCAAATCTAATATAATCAGGGTTGTATTTTGTTGTTTTCTGTAGTATGACATTACGATTGCTGTCATTCTTTTGCTTGAGAAACTTATCTCCACTAATATTACCACAGAGCAGAACGTTACCTTTACTGAGCGCCTCAACGTGACGATGGAAAGTTCAAACAAGATAGGATATTATTTTCATGATCTGTCAACATGTCAACATTTTATATTGTGTTTAAAACATCAAATTTCAATCATACATTTTATTAATATTGGGCCTCATTCTCGAACGCAGTTATAAACAAGTTAAGCAGAAATAACTTAACTTAAATCAATTTACGAACAAATCTGGCATTCATGAAAGTTTTCTCATCTGGGATTTGTTCTTAATTTAGAGCAGAAGTTAAGAATGCTAAATAGCAGTCATAAATCGGCCAGATTTTTCTTAAGGACTGAGTTTGTGAGAAATCGTTGGTGACAGCCATCCTCGGATTTAAATCATTCTAATAACAATATATACGAGAATATTTGTATTCGTACAATTACGTTTAACATTTATAATTATAATAATATAATCATGTCCTAAAAAAAATAAAAGCACTACACGAACACAGAAAATGTAAGTGAATAAATGAATAAGCACTAAACTCAATTGCTTGGATATAGCCATAGTGCAATACAATGGACACATTTACATTCTGCAAGAGTACACCCACTTCTGCATCGGTAAAGGTATGTCTGCATTTAATCGACCGCTGCTCACTCTCCGCTTTGACATGATTTTGATCAGTCTGAAGTTGCTTTTGCAATGCCTGTGGAGTCTGTGGATTGTGCACATGTCTCTCCAGTTGCATGCCCTCATATGGAGCTGGCGGTGTGTTTCTGTATCGAAATTCAGGTGCACGAGAATGTGCATTCAAATTAAGAATCAGGGCACAGCTACGGACACTTTGGTGGCTTAAGAACACATTTCCAGGCGTTCATGAATCCGGCAGAGATGTTTTCTTAGATTGGTCTTTCGAAGTCCGTAAGAAGATATTTGAGAGGACACATGTTTGAACATAGCCCATTGTTCTCAACCTAAAATCAGTTCATCGTGGAAAATTAGCTTCAACTTGAAACATTTCCGCGGCCCACTAGAAAGGGCTTTGCGTCCAACCGATGGGCCACGGCCCAGTGGTTGAGAAACACTGAGCTAGATGACTAGCGATCATTTCATGGAAATGGAACTCTTCAAGTTAAACTGTTTAAGGTTATTAAAAGGTTTCCCTAGCTAGCTAGTTAGCAGGGTTATGCATGAACACGTTCAAAAGATTGAACACATACATTTTTATGAGAACAATGAACTGAACGCAACTTAATGACAAATAATGAATTTTAACGGTGAACATGTTCATATTATCTGAGGTCGGGCGCCACTGAGGTCGAGCTAAAACGTTACGGAATGTCTTCCTTCTACTGAGGAAAGACGCTGTCTGAATCGAATGCTTGCACCATGTTGTTGCTCAGTAGGCCTACCCGTATAATTTCCGCGATGTAGCCTAACCTAAACCAACTAACTCGACTTCGCACTACGTTACCCATGAATCATCACACACACATGTATACCAAACAAGCAACGTATTCCAAGGCAACAGCTCTCGGTCTCATATAAAAATGGCAAGTGAAAGCGAAAACAGAGACACAGACTCAGCGAGTACATCCGATGCACCTTATTATAATGTGCAGGATTTTTACACACTCTCTGATAAAGTTTCCGACAGTCAAAATCTCACCTTTCTGTGCAAATTATGTCCTCCTGAAAATTATTAATAAAAAAAAACAAAAACATTTATTTTAGGAAATGAAACACATGAAGTGCAGTTTATGGCAAGGGGTAGTGATGGATAAAGTTTCCTTTGAAAAAACAAGTTAAGTCTTTCATTCTTATCCCACCTTAAAACTATGAAATGAACTGAACTATGAACTAGTTCAGAATTTAAATGGTGAACTATGAACGTGAACTATTCATGTTTACTTGTATGAACTGAACTTTGAACTAGTTCATGAGAGGTGTGAACTTGCACAACACTGCTAGTTAGCTAGCATAGCCACTAGATAATCATAGTAACCAGGAAACACAACGTTGACTGCAAGTTTTACAAAGGGATCACAACACAGTGATTTTACTAACCTTAACCTCAGCAGAATTCTGGGATATGATAGCTTGGCAATGAGAGATATGGAACTCGCTTTGGCCATAGCAACTATCCATTTAGAACAGCAAAAGGGCATTTGTTGCTGCTTTTTTATGTCTTTCTTTTTACGTCTTTCTCTGTTCTCTAATGTTTTATTCTTGTTTGCACAGGATGCACATGAGACAAAATGCAAAGTTACCGAAACAGGAGGTATTTAATGTTATAACACTTTTATAAAAAATAAGTAGAAATGTTTTGTTAAGCACTAAAACCTCACGTTTCAGCTTCCATCTCCACCTCCATCATTCTCAGGTGTTCCTCCAGGTGTACATCACAACTGGCACGGTTTCAAACGTTTTACAATAGGTGAAAAAGATCAGTGCTGGAAGAGAGCATCACAATTCACAGAGACCTGTATGAAGCCAGCAGTTGAGGACTACGTGTCTAAACATCTTGGGTATGCAATCGCAGATCAAATGAAGATGGGAGATGAGGGATTGACCTACAGCACACAGACTCACTACCTCCTTTGTGACCTTTTAAAGCAGCGGCTCCATGACAAGTTGTTTCCGAAGTACAAGGACTACACACAATCACATGAAACATATGTGAAAAACTGGATAAAGGAACAAATCATTAAGAAAATGTCATCAGGAGAACAAATGCAGCGGTTAGAGACAGCACTCCTTTCTGAGATTGTAAAGAAAATAACTGCCACGATCACCAGCATCTCCAAGGACATGGACATAGAGGAGTTCATATCACAGTTCTGCTCTGACCTTAAGTATCAGCTGGTCTTCCCAAGAGATGCCTTAAACAACTTTATGATTCTCATCAACGCCAGGACAGACCAGTTTGCCATCAACCTCAAGGAGTTCATTAAGGAAATGGAATCACATTTAGCTCAGGGGTATGCCAACAAAACAGGCATCTCACACATCACTGAAAGAATTACACAGCTGCCCTCTAAACCCCATGAGCTGCTCTTCAACAGACTGTGTGGATGTGGGAAACAGTGTCCCTTCTGTGGGACACCCTGTGAAGCAGGAGGTCAGAACCACAGAACACACTTCTCCAGCATTCACCGCCCTAGAGCTTTTATAGGACATCACTGGGACTCCAAGAAGCTCATGATAGACATTTGCACAACTTCAGTGATCAGTGATCTTAGGTTTAAGAGTTCAGAAACAGGTGATAAATTGCATCCCTATAAATTGCATACCCTGACTGGCAGATCACATGAGACCAGAGCATGGAGGCCTCAGACTACTGGAAATACGTGCTGATGAAGTTCAACAATCAGTTTGCAAAATATTACGATTTAGAACCTGCAGATATCCCAGAGGCCTGGAAAACACTTAGAGCAGAGGATGCACTGAGAAGCCTGAGAGAGTCATTTAACATGCAGTAATGCAAACCTTATGGGGGAGTAACAGCCATATATGGTGTTAGTAGACGTGACGTGTGAATCAGGCCAGAAGGGAACTATCACACATGGCATCAGTGATGGGGGAACATGGAGAATGTGCTCAAGATTAATCAAGTCAGATGTTGGGGATATTATTCAATATGATCATTAAATCAAACAACATGT
>NC_045153.1:1888313-1935813 GCF_900700415.2 Clupea harengus | reverse complement strand
TGTGTTGATGTGTGTATGTGAGTGTGTGTGTGTGTGTGTGTGTGTGTGTGTGTGTGTGTTGATGTGTGTGTGTGTGTGTGTGGATGTGTTTGTGTGTGTTGATGTGTGTGTGTGTGTGTTGATGTGTATATGTGTGTGTGTGTGTGTGTGTGTGTTGATGTGTGTGTGTGTGTGTGTGTTTCCTACCCAGTTGGCAGGTGACTGTGGATCCGTTGAGGGGAAATCTGACGGGCAGAGGGCTCTAGGACAATATTTACAAACACACTGCAACAAATACAACAACATCAACAGCAAACACAACACAACAAATACAACAACAACAACAAACACAAAACAATACAACAACTTTAATAGAAATCAGACATCAGATAAAAACACAAATCAACACAACCACACAACTCTCCTCCATCTGTGTGTGCGTGAAAGAGAGAGCGATGTCAGAATATGATTGTGTGTGAGTGTATTGTTAAGTAAAAACTATAACTGCGTGTTGGTTTACAGAGAATCAGAGTGAAGGACCGCCACACGAAGCAATAGGTTTAAATACAGTTGAGTTTACTGATTTTTAAGGTTGAACAAATACAGTCTTAGGTGAGTTCACAAAGAGCTCTCTGTCACCCACGGCTGAGAGAAGGCATTCTGCCCACACATACAGAGTGTGTGTGTGTGTGTGTGTGTGTGTGCACTACAGGAGTCTTTTTAACCTCAGGCCCAATAATGTTGCTTTCTTGGGGACACCCCCTGGGGAGCTGTAACTTGTCACTTTCTCGACAATAGGGCCCCCTGTGACCAACCTAAACTCCTCCACACAGCTGCAATCCCTATCTTGTCTGTGTCCTGTTCTGGCCTTCTGAACTAAAAAATGTATGTCACTGGTCAGCCTGTCACATTCCACAGCTCCATTACTTCGGGCCTCTTCTTGGAACTGTGTATGCTGAGAAATATGCTTGTTGATAAACTCATACTAAACTGAATTTCTCTTACAGTATGCATGTGGCATGTGTATCGTAGTGTATGTGTGTGTGTGTGTGTATTTGCATGGTGGTGTGTGTGTGTGTGTATGTGTGTGTGTGTGTATGTGTGTGTGTGTGTGTATGTGTGTGTGTGTGTGTGTGTGTGTGTGTGTGTGTGTATGTGCACATACTTTCCAGCTGCAGTCCCCTAGATGTGGATGTACATCACGACACCCAGCCCCACGTTTCTCAAAGTGTGGGGCGCAGAGACGTGACCACTTATTTCCTTTTTTCAGATAATGAATGATTCCAGTGTGTGTGTGTGTGTGTGTGTGTGTGTGTGTGTGTGTGTTTGTGAGTGTATGAGACAAAGAGTGTGTGTGTGTGTGTGTTTGTGTGTGTGTATGAGACAAAGAGTGTGTGTGTGTGTGTGTGTGTGTGTGTGTGTGTGTGTGTGTGTGTGTGTGTGTGTGTGTGTGTGAGTGTGTGTGTGTGTTACCTTATACCAGGTGATCTGCCCGCGGCCCCCTTCACACAGGTCGTAGGCCATCTCAGGGCAAACGATGCTTGGGTTGGGAGACTACAGGGGGAAACATGGGAGTGTGTGTGTGTGTGTGTGTGTGTGAGAAAGTAAACAGAAAGAGAGAGAGTGTGTGTGTGTGTGTGTGCAGTGCTACGGGTAGGTCGAGAGAAGGTTTAGACTTTAGTGAGCTGCTAGGGTTTCCGGGTTTAAATGCCCATTTTGTGCGTCTAACCTTGATTCCACCTGTTAAGTTAGGGGCGTGTTTTGGCACGGTTGATCGAGCTAGTGGTCATTTTTGTAGAGAATTTAGTGGCCACTTTGTATGTAGTTTAGTCGTCCTGTTGCAGCCAGTTCGACTTTTTGTGCGTGTATTTGTTTGTGTTGTGTCACCATGGCGCAACAGTTCGAGGAGGATCCGTCAGAGGAGGCATTCCATCGCCTCACAAAGGATGAGTTGCTAGAGGTAGCGGACATAAAATCAAGGTATCTTCTTCTGAGAAGCGCTTAAAGCACACTATTAAATCGGTGTTGCTACCTTACCTAATAGAGAAGGGAACCTTACCACGGATGGACATGAGAGAGGCGGTGCGCCTAAAAGAGCTCTCTGTTCGTGAGAAGGAGTTAGACAACGAGAGGGAAGCCATACGGTTGAAAGTCGCCGAAAATCAGTTACAGCTCAGGGAGTTGGAGATCAAGGCTAGAACTGATAACCTTGATCTGGCAACTACTGGCTCCTTTGATGCGTGTAGGCATATTAGGCTGGTTCCACCATTTGTGGAAAGAAACGTGGAGCTGTATTTTCCACACTTTGAGAAAGTGGCGTTATCCTTAAAGTGGCCTAAGGATGTCTGGCCGCTGCTGGTCCAGTCCGTGTTAGTTGGCCACGCTCAAGAAATGTATGCCTCACTGTCCGTCGAGCAGAGTGCTGACTACTACTTCGTGAAGGCATCTATTTTGCGGGGATACGAACTGGTCCCAGAGGCATATAGACAGCACTTTAGGCGTTTTAGGAAGGGCGATCGCCAGACCTATCTGGAGTTTACCTGTGAAAAGGAGACGCTATTTGATCGCTGGTGCTCTGCTAGGGGAGAAGACAGCCAGGCAAAGTTACGGGAATTAATCCTATTAGAAGAGTCTTCCTTCGCCGGTAGCTACCTACCTTAACGAGCGCCAGACTAACACTGTGCGGGAAGCGGCGGTCCTGGCTGATGAGTATGCTCTGACCCATCGCATGTCCTTCAGGGATAGGCAATCTGAGCACTCTTAGTCGGGTCGTAACGACAGGCCCCAGACTTCTAGGGATACCAACGCAGTTTGTTTCTACTGCAAGAAACCTGGCCATTTAGTGGCAGAGTGTCCAGTGTTGCGCAGGAAGGAAACCAAAGTAATTAGAACAATGTTGCATCCGTCTTCGTCTGTAGTGCAGTCTGCTACCGACTCTAAGACGGGTTATGAAGCTTTGTAACGCTACCCGGTGGTAAACATCTCGCCCCAGTGCGCATTCTACGCGATACTGGTGCTGCACTGTCGTTTCTTTTAGAGGGGATTTTACCGTTGTCTGACGAGTCGAAGACTGGCACCAGGGTACTCGTTCGAGGCTTTGAGATGGGCTCAACTGTGGTCCCACTTCATCGCATTGAGTTGAACTCCATGTTGGTGTCCGGAAATCTTTTCCGCTTCCCGGTGTGTGCCCGGTGTGTTCCCTGCAGTGACGGCCCAGTCATTGGCTGTTAGTGAAATGATTTGTTCACTTGTGCGCTCCACGAGTGGGTATTGGTATCTGCTGGCAATGTGGGCTGCTACTCTTGTAGTTACACTCGCATTGTTGAGTTCTGCTCCTGTGTTGGCTGCGCCTGGCTTTCCGAAGCCGTTCTTTCTGGCCGTTGACGCTGTCTTTCTGCAGAATGGTGCTGAAAACGTCCATCACCCCATATGCTACTTCTCAAAGAAGTTTAACCAACAGCAACGGCGGTATTCCACCATCGAGAAGGAAACGCTGGCCCTTGTTCTAGCGGTCCAGCACTTTGAGGTGTATTTAGGAGCGTCTGACCAAATTGTCGTGTTCAGCGATCACGACCCGCTGAAGTTCCTCCACCGTATAAGAAACTCAAACCAGCGTCTAATGCGGTGGAGCTTGATATTACAGCTATTTAACATCCTGATCAAGCATATTCGCGGCACCGATAATGTCATCGCTGATACTTTATCCAGGGTGCCTTAGCTCTAATCTACCTGTCTACGATTAGGAATAATCGTATGTCACGGTTCTCTGTTTGTTTTCGTCATGAATGTGTCTGTGTACGCCTGGGAGTGTTCGTGTGTTTGATTGTGTTCGTTACCAATTTTTGTGAGCCTGTGTGCGTGCTTGCGTTGCGAGTGGTGAGTATGAAAGTTGTACTTGTGTGTTCGAATCACAATTATTACAGCATATTACTTTTGTTTATTGAAATTGTGCTGCCGCACGCATCCCTGCCAGTGGGTGTGGTGCAAAGCAATCACTATACATAGTTAATTTTGGAGACTATGGTTACCATCTTGTTGGGGAGGTGTTACGTCCTCCTGCCTTAGGGGTCGCTGTTTTACCTTGTTTCTATTTCTGTTACTTTGCCTACTGCTTTTATTGTGTGCAGGTGTTGCCTGTCAGCCGTGGGCGGAGCCCGATATGTTTTAAGGCCGGGATCGCCGACCAGAAGGTCTCTCTCCTTCAACTGCGTGCTGCCACGCTATTCGGCCTTCCTCGTCGTTCTATTTTGTTACTGAAATTCTCTGTTCTATTGTCGCCTTTTTGTTTATTAAAACCCCCTAGAAACGAGCCCACTCTGTTTGTTCTTCATTTGTTGCATATCAGTACAGCTGGTTTGTAACGGACCCCTCAGACAAAGACAATGGCCATTACATAATGGCACTGGAATGTCTTTGTGGCCCTATACTCCCCACAGGTTGTCTTGCCACATCATGACCCAATAGTGATCACTGAATTACCATACCCTTATCATATGAATAACTGTCATTTGCTAATGGGCGGGTTGTTAGGAGCTGAAACCTCACTCAGAGACTGAAACATGCAAGAGATCAGTTCTATTCTCCTTACAAAGTGCTTATTTATATTTTAGTTTTGAACTGCATATATTTGAAAAGTAAAAGGTTCAAGGTTTCTGTGGGGGTTCTTTCCACCGGTGGGAAATGGGGTTAACAAGTGTGTTCACTGACATGTATTCAATAATATTTGTGTGATGACTATTCATACCTGCAAACTCAGAATGGCTGAAAAAGGTGACAAACCAAACCCCTGTAGGGGGGTCTGGTGGCATCCGCCCCCCCAGACATTTTTTGTGATTTGAATATGTAAATTAAGCATTCTGGTGTACTCCAAGGAGAAAATAAAGGGAAAAGACAACATTTGCTTCAAGTAAAAAAAGACACATTTATTAACATATCATTCCCATTCATGCACCATTTTGTAAACTGCTGACAGCTTCAGCCCACTCAGAGCTACTTTGTCTTCAGCCAGCGCTTGGGCCTGGTTCACCATCACTGGTACAAAGGTAAAAGGAAGTGAATGTTCGGCAAGAGTAGCGAGAACCATCGCTTAGACAAAGAAAACATTATTAGATTTTCATCAGTAAAACTTTTGCAAATACCGGGCCTTTTATTATAACCCTGTGACTATGGCTTGTGTTTGTGTAGTACTTATTGTGTAGTACTTATTGTGTTTGTATGTTTTATGTTCACTGTATGCACCTATACACCAGAACAAATTCCAGGTAGGTGTAAACCAATTAATACTATTCTGATTCTGATTCTGATTCACAAATTTCCATTGTTATTGTAAAGCTGTGTGAGGGACCGGGCTGTGTATGGTCACCCCACTTTATTTTTGGGATGTGGCGACTGGACTGGGTGGAGATGTGGGGGGAAAACACTGCACATGAGATCGTGGCTTTTGTATACAAAATATATCTATTTATTAACAAAGGGGGACTATCAACCCCAACACATGTGCCCATAAAATACAAACAAACTAATCAAAACATACAGGCCGTACTCACAGGCTCTCACAGTCACCTACACCTGGGCACCTGCTTGTCCAACTGAGGCCCAATCACAGGAACCTGCTCGACCCAAGCCAGGCCCCAAAACATGCACCGTGACTTAGCCTGAAGCTAAGTACATACAATGGCCACACAGAAAACAATTACATAAACAAAGCAAGGCACAAACACAAGGCATACAGAACAGAGGCACAAAAGACACAGAACAGAGGCCAACAGTTACTACACAACTATTCACAAAACACTTCACCTCACATCAGGGAAGTGTTTAAACCTTAAAGCCTAAAAAGTCCTCTTTCTCAGTGTTCTCTCTTGCCTCTCTGAAAAAGTCTCTCTCAGCTAGTCTCCCTCATAAAAATGAGGCACCCTTTAAATAGGGTGCAGCCACTTTAGGTCCGGCTTAATTAGGTCCAACCATGGACGGAAGGGAGCCCGGACCGAACCATTATGGTGGGGGAGTCCAAGAGTCTTAAAGGGCACCATCCATTCTTGCCACGGTGAGGAGGGGGAGATTTCACCTTCTCACAAGCTGTTAGAGTGTTGCCTAATTGCAATACATGTAATCTACAGTCAACTCTTAAATTGACTAAACACACATGTACAATTTATCCTGGTAATGTAGCCTACTCCTATGTAGCTTGAAATTAGCCTACTACTCATTAAACAAGGCACTGGTGTGTCTCGTTTCATTAGCACATTTCTCTCATATCTTACGTTATGCCAATGACATACATTAATATCAAATAACAATACGGATGCAGTAGAGATAGCCTTCCCAAAATGATTTGCATTGAACTGAGTGACATTGTAGGCTAATGTTAACACACAATTCACTGATGGTAGCTGACATGCTAGCATATCAAGCTGATAAGCTTTCCATTATAGATAACGTTAAACATGTTGGAAAAGATGACGGATCACAACACATGTAACTTTGATATTTTTGCCAAATCAAGTTTAAGTTACACAGCATATTATAGCAACGTTAATTTACACAGCATATTACATCATTGGCAAATAACGAGACTTAGACCGAAAAGTTGCCTTCATCCATGGGAAAGAAGACAAATCTGTCGTTTATCTTGATTGTGATTGGCCAAATGACTCGCCTTCCACCAAAGGTGTTCTCTTGTGAAGATAGCAATCCTGTTGATTCTGAAAGTCCAGTCCATGGGAAATTGTGCCCCCCCCCCCAAATGAAAACTCTTTGGAGCTACGCGACTCACGTAAATGACATATTTCGGTGGAAAACCGCGAATTTAGCGAAAAGTGCCTAGTTTGCAGGTATGTATATTTTTCTTTGCTTTGTTTTACACATATATATATTCAGGGATGCAATGGTTAATGTGAGCAGGGCTTTTAGCATGGGGGGTTTGTCCTTAAGGGCGATTTGGGTGACGCACTGCCAAACGGGAGAAGGAGATATTTGTTTCTGTCCCATTCTACCACTAGATCGTCTAATCCATAGATATATATAAAGACTAGATGTCTCATCCGCGTTGCCGGCCAACGGAGTCGAACGTCCGCACATGGCGGCCATCTTGCCCCAGGCAGCTCGCTCACCCATAACATTGTGTTGGTAGTGGTATGTACTTTTTAAATAACCATAACTTGCTCAATTTTCAACCGATTTTTAAACGGTTTGGTTTGTTATAAACGTCAGAGATGTAGTTATGACATTGCATACTTATGAATAATTATGTTATTTTCTAAAAAATATCCAAAAATTATTATAACCACGTTAATAACGTTTGTAAGAAACCAAACCGAATTCAAACACTCTTCTGAATTCAAACAACTCTTCTGAGGTTATAGGAAGCGTCTAGAGGCTGTTATTTTTTTACAAAAGGAGGCTGTAGTAAATATTGATGTGGGTGCCCAAGTGTATGCACCTGTCTAATTCTGTTAAGATGCATTTGGCATATTTTCTGTTTATCCAATAAACCTTATGCCTGCTGAAATATTACTGTGTCCATGAATTATTATATATATGACAAAGAAGTTGCTGATTCAAACGGCCAGCAATTTATAAATGAAAATAATGGAAATTATAAGGGGTGCCCAAACATTTTCATACGACTGTATGTTACATCATACAACATACTGTATGTGGATAATGAAAAAGTGGGATAATTTAATGTGGAGCCACATCATGTTTGCTTATGAAGGCTCCTAGATGCAACTTTCTTTCATAGCTTTCCACCTGTAACTAACTACTCTATGTAGCTAGAGGGGAAATCTTTCTGTTGTGTGCTGCCATCTAGTGGACAAAAAGGTATTGATACAATTGTCTTGCTTAATGTACCTACTGAATGGGTCGCCTTAATCATTATCCCCCACTCTTATGTGATCTGCACGGGAGGGCTGTAATGTGAGGAGACTCGAAGACCCATCCACCTAAATTTCCCTCGGGATTAATAAAGTATCCATCTATCTATCTATCTATCTATCTTAGATAAGCCTGGCTGAAGAGACGCCACAAAAAAACAAAAAAATAATTTTTACAAAGGTAAATCGTGAACTATTTTTTTCCCCGAATAATGAATAGCAGCATGAATTTGTTTTCTGTAACTACAGCGAAAAAGCAAATGAATTGTTGCAACCAGATCTTAAACCCAGAGCCTTTCTCTGTGGCCCACATCAGATCTTCTGATGTGAACCCTCCCCTCTGTCTGCTACTAGAAGGGTAATCTTGATCAGTCAATGCTACCTGCATCCGATCCATTTTACATAATGTAAACACAGGATAGAGAGAGCATCATTGGAAGGCACGTCAAAGAAGGAACAGTGGATTAAAATAATTCATGAACATAGTTAAACAAAGTATTTTGGCAATACACTTAGTGACGTTTATGCTGTAAAAGCTGTTCTTAGATTTTGTGCCCCGATCACAGAACTACACAGAAGTCCTGGGCGGCTGGACATTCTTGACAAAAACACCATATCTCTTCATTTTTAAGATCTAATCAATGTTCTTGGAAACTGACCCCAAATAAGTGATGACCTGTCGTGCATAGCCATTACCTGAGGTATTTAAAGAGTGAAGACTGGGGCTCAGAAACTATAGCTGCAGCTTCTACTGAGAGAGACAAGAAGTCATGTTGAAGATGAGGGCTGTCATCACACTGCTGGTGCTGGTGCTGCTGCTCTCCATGTGTGGATCTCAGACTCGGAGCACCCAGAATGAAGTTCACACAGAGAGCCAGAGCACTGGGGCTGCTGCTGCTGCTGCTGCAGTCACTACCCAGCTGGATGTCTCTGTGAGCTAAGGGAACTCAGAAACATGGTGCTGGGGCTGAGAGGGCAGCTAGTGCTAGTGAGCTAGTGGTGTGACTCTGCAGCTGGAAGTGGGAGATGTAGTTCACAAGACGGGGGCTGACAATGATGTTGCCATAACAGAGGTGGTTGATGTGAAGAGCAGACTGTCTGATAGTGAGACTGAAGTAGTGATGGGAATAGCTCCTGTCTCTCTAGTGGTGAGACTCTGCAGCTGCAGGTGGGAGATGTAGTTAACATGCGACTCCCTGCAGGCTCCAGGTATATGATAGTTCTAGTAGCCACAGCACCTTTAGTGGCTTCCTTGTCTTTGTTCTCTGAATGGAAGCAAAGCAAAGCAAAAGCACCACTTTTAAATCGTAGTCCTGCAGAGAAGTCATGGAAAATATTGAGCATTAATGAGTCAGTACGGCCCTGAGGTCAAATAAGGAACAACTCCAAACATAATCATTGCCAATATGTTTTTTTTCATGAGCCTTTGTCTTCTGTCTTGTCCTGTGATTCTAACAGCTGAGGCCCACACTGTGACGTGGTGGGTTGGCTCTCTACGAGACATCTCTTCATTTCTCTTTCAAATCATCTGTTTATCTGTGGTACACATTGTTCTGTTTTATTTCTATGTGTTCATTTCATTGTCATTTTAAATTGACATTCATGCAAGTTATACCATCAAGCATCCAAATTAGCTGCCTTAGCTAGGATACAAGACTGACAAGTATCTAAGCACCACTGCTTATTGATTGCATGTAATCACTCTGTCGTTTTTGGACACTATTACAGACCTGACCTTTTTGGCTTCTAAATACAGTAAAATCCTCCTCCTTACAATATCTGACCTCCGGCCCCAAATGTTAGATCTTGTTGTCTGAGCCTGAATCTGTACTTGTGTCATTTGTGGATCTAACGGGCTGTGCACACGGCAGACTCAAGAGATGATTCTGATGACCACAACACCTTCATTGTCTTTCTTATCTTTTCTCCCAGATTGGTTACGTTGACTAATTACAATGAGTAACTAAAGTTCAAGACCCACAAAATCAGCTCTGTCATATGAACACAGCGGAAAAATATCTTACAAAATAGCCAATTGAGTCTCATAAAGAGGGTGTGTAAAAACTGGACCTCAGAAACCACTGCTACACCTACTACTGTGTGTGAGAGAGAATCTTATTTATCACTGATGTTTTTTCACTCCATGTAACACCATATTATACTGCAGCACTGAACTTATTTTATGGCTATGTGTGATACTAACTAACATATTGAACCAGGAAGAGGGAAAGAGAGGAATAAGAGAAGACTGAAGGAGGAAGGGAAAGAGAGGAAGAAGAAGAGACTGAAGGAGGGAGGGAAAGAGAGGAAGAAGAGAGGAAGAAGAGAAGACTGAAGGAGGGAGGGAAAGAGAGGAAGAAGAGAGGAAGAAGAGAAGACTGAAGGAGGGAGGGAAAGAGGGAGCTAGAGAGAAGGGAGGATGGAGAAATAGAAGTGTGTGTGGCTCAACACAAAACCTGTAAGGAACTCAACACAGGACTGAGTGTCTTACAGAGCAGATTCATCACTATGACTGAGATGACATTTGTGTCTCAGTGTATCTGAGCTCCTCTCTCTGCTGCACTATCAGTGCGCTCATCTCTCTCAGTACAGTGTGGATGTCAGGCTGGCTGATCTCTTGTGCTGCACCCATAACCTCACACACATACACACACACTCACTCACATACACACATACATTTACTCACACACATACACACACACACTCACCGACACACTCACTCACATACACACACACTCACTCACACACATACATACATTTACATTTAGCAGACGCTTTTATCCAAAGCGACTTACATATGTGCGACTTACATATGTGCGACTTACAAAGTATACACATTTTACATTTTTTTTTTTACACTGATGGCACACTGCACATCAGGAGCAATTAGGGGTTCAGTGTCTTGCTCAAGGACGCTTCGACAGGGAATCGAACTAGCAACCTTCTGATTACTAAACGACTTCTCTACCCCTGTACCACTGTCGTACCATACATTCACTCACACACATACACACACACGCATACATACATACATTCACTCACACACACTCACTCACACACTCACTCACATACACACACATACATTCACTCACACACTGTTACAGTCCTCTTTAACCTCCGGGTGGCGTAGTTCTGTTTACTTTGTGCCTGCTCTTTTCTTTTGATTAATAGGTTTCAGGTGCAACCTGGGTTCGGGGGCGGAGTCGTCCCTTTATAAAGCGTGTCCTGCCGTGGATGAGCAGCTGGCCTAATACCGAGTGATCTCACGTCCTGCTCCTAACGCCAAGACGGAGGTCTACTGTTGTGAACCTGTGGCACTAGTCTTTTGTTAAATAAATAAACCCCCTAGACACGAGCCCTTTGACTCTTTTGTCTTCAATGTTGCAGTCAGCGAGGCTGGCCGTAACATATTGGGATCTTCGTCCGTTTTTTTTAATTGAATTCGGTTAGTAGGTGTCCAACATTGCGACGGTTTGTGAGTATTGTGGCTGGGTGTATTAGCGTGCATTTGCGATTAGGTAGCCGCCGGGTAGACACTGTCTGCCACTTTGTTATTTTAGTTTGTTGTTTTCTGGTGGTAATCCCTACGTGTGTGCGTTATCAGGAGGTTTGTAGTAGGCTGCACTACTGGCTTGCTGCATCCTCCTGAGCTAAACGGATAAAGTATACCAGGTAGGGAACCCACTGAAGACTAGCAAGGGTAAGATAGAGTTTTTTTATTTTCATAGGTAGGTAGGGGTTGCGGTGTAGTAGCGAAATCACCCAGTTAAGTCTCACGTTTTGCGGCCTTGTAGATTTTTGAGCATCCTGTTCGTGTGTGGGCGTGACTTCTATTCCACTCGGGAGTGTTTTAGTGGTTATTTTGGGGCACTTTTTGTGATCACTGCGTGAATATTGTAGTAGCAGCCATTTCGAGTGTGTTTGTGGGTAGTCGTAGGGTGATCATGACTTCTGCAGCGCAGGAGTTTGCAGAAGATCCCTCGGAGGGGGCGTTTCACCTCCTCACGAAGGATCAACTCATAGAGGTAGCGGCGATCTTTAAGATCGAGTTGACTAGCGCTGAGAAGCGATTAAAACACACTGTTAAGTCCGTCATACTGCCCTTTTTGGTGGAGGAGCGGGTCCTGCCATCGGTAGATATGAGGGAGACTATTCAACTGAAGGAACTGGCTATTAAGGAGAAAGAACTTGATAATCAGAGGGAGGAATTACGGTTAAAAATGGCTTTGAATGAGTTGGAGTTGAAACGTCTAGAGATAAGGGCTAAGGAAGAGAACCTAGATATGGCACCCACTGGGTCTTTCGATGCCAGTAGGCATATAAGACTGGTTCCCCCTTTTGTAGAGAAAGATGTGGAAAAATATTTTCCACATTTTGAGAAGGTCGCCTTGACCCTTAGGTGGCCCAGGGAGGTTTGGCCCCTGTTGATTCAGTCCGTTCTCACTGGCCGGGCTCAGGAGGTATATTCAGCCCTCTCCATGGAGCAGAGCTCAAACTATGACGTAGTCAAAGCGGCTATTTTGCGCAGCTACCAGCTCGTACCAGAGGCCTACAGGCAGCGCTTTAGGCAGAGTAGCAAAACTGACCGGCAATCGTACATCGAATTTGCACGGGAGAAGGAGACATTATTCGACCGTTGGTGTGCTGCCAAGGAAGTGGATAGCCGGGCCAAGCTGCGGGAGTTGATCTTGCTGGAGGAGTTCAAAAACTGCCTCCCTGGCGCGGTTTCCACCTACCTTAGCGAGCGTCAGGTCGACACACTGCATGAAGCTGCTGTCTTGGCGGACGAGTTTGCGTTAACGCATCACGTCTACTCCAGAGACCAGCCCAGGCCTGATCGTCCCCAATTCCGCAGAGAGATTCCGCAGAGATTGCGTTCTTCTGTTAGCCCGGAGCCAGCCTGTTTCTACTGTAAGAAGCGCGGACACTTGGTGGCGGAGTGTCCGGTACTAGAGAGGAAACAGGCTGCGAATATGGTCACCGTGATTAAGGCTACTCCCCATCCAACGCTGCCAATGACTGAATCCACCAGTGACTCAGAATCTGGCTATGAGCCTTTTCTCAGTGACGGTTTTGTGTCGCTGCCTGGTGGGCAACACCGTACACCGGTGCGCATTCTCCGTGATACGGGAGCCTCCCTCTCGTTCATCTTGCAAGGGGTTCTACCTCTCTCTGGTGAGTCAAAGATTGGCACCAGCGTTCTAGTGCGCGGTTTCGAGATGGGCTCGACCATTGTGCCACTCCACCAGATAGAGCTGAAATCTAACGTGCTTACCGGCAGTGTAGCTGTCGGTGTTCGGAGATCTCTGCCAGTTCCGGGAGTCACGTTCATTTTAGGTAACGATATCGGTGGTGGTAACGTTTGGAGTAGGGGCAATTCGGAGGTGTTTCCACAGGTTGCTGAACCTATGGAACCTATGATCCACGAATGTGCGCAGAAATATCCCGATGTGTTCCCCGCCTGCGCGGTGACTCGGGCTATGGCGAGGGGAAACTCCTCGAAGCGTAGGGGTGCTGACTCTGATTCGGTTGGTGAGTTGTCTGATTCTTTCTTTGTCACTCTTGACGAGTCGGTAGTTCCGAAGTCATTCCCTAGTGTTCCTCCTACTAGGTCTGACAGGGAAGCAAGTAAAGCTGGCAAAGAATCTGGCCGATTCACTCGGGAAAACCTAGTTGCTGCTCAGAAGGCTGACATGTCACTCACCTGTCTCTTCCAAGCTGCCTCTTGCGATGTCGATCTTAATCAGGAGCCGCAGTGCTTCTTCGTGAGAGATGGCATTTTAATGAGAAAATGGAGACCTAATAGTGTTCCTGACCAGGGGAATTCGGTCCATCAGATTGTGGTACCATCTGTGTATAGGGAAGAGATTCTAAGAGTAGCTCACGATGGCCTGGCTGGTCATTTGGGTATTGCGAAGACACTTAACCGTATTAATCAGCATTTCTTTTGGCCGGGGGCTAAGCGGGACGTTGTCTGCTTCTGTAAGAGCTGTTGTGTTTGTCAGCTCGCTGGCAAGCCTAATCAGACAATTCCACCTGCTCCCCTGTACCCTATCCCAGTGATGGGCCAGCCATTTGACCATGTAATTATTGATATCGTGGGCCCACTTGTGCGCTCCACGAGTGGATATAGGTATTTGTTAACTATAATGTGTGCTGCTACTCGTTTCCCAGAGGCTATCCCGCTGCGGAAGATCACCACCAAGGTGGTGTTGAGAGAACTCCTCGGATTCTTTTCTATGTTCGGCCTGCCAAAGATTGTCCAGACTGACCGTGGCTCGAACTTTATGTCCCGCGTGTTCGCTCGCGCGCTGAAACAGCTGCGCATACAGCATAATGTTTCCAGTGCCTATCATCCTGAGAGCCAGGGGGCACTGGAACGTTATCACCAAACGCTAAAGGGCATGTTGCGCACGTATTGCTTGGAGTCTGGTCGAGACTGGGCCGACGCCGTTCCCTGGTTACTGTTCGCAAGCAGGGAGGTAACCCAGGAATCCCTTGGTTTCAGTCCTGCTGATCTTGTGTTTGGGCACACCCCCCGTGGGCCTTTGGCCGTGTTGAAAGATCAGTTTTTGAGTGAGTCTCCTGTCAAGGACGTCTGCAGCCATGTTACGAATTTTAGGTCTCGTTTGCACCGAGCCCTTGAGTTGGCTCGAGAGAATCTTGGGCGAGCTCAAGGTAAGATGAAAAACTGGTATGACCGTAAAGCGGTCAGTCGCCACTTTGAAGTGGGTGAGAAAGTCCTTATGCTTCTTCCGATTCCGGGTTCTGCGTTGCAAGCCCGGTTCAGTGGTCCGTATGTGGTCGAGGACAAGGTCTCTGACCGTGATTACGTAATTGCTACTCCCGATCGGCGCCAGCAGAGGCGTCTATGTCATGTGAACATGCTGAAGCCTTATTTCGAGCGTGTTCCAATCCCTGCTTGTAGTCCAGTGTCCGATACGTTGCCATCCACGGATGGTACGGTGATGCTTTCTGTTCTGGTGGAGGAGAGTGAAAACGCTGAGAGTTGCCCGTCCCGTGCTGTGGTTGAGGGGCGTCTTAACAATACTGAAACACTCTCTGTTTTGCCTGAACGTCTCCCGCACCTCTCAGACTCCCAGAGGGCTGACGTTTTAGACATTATTCACCAGTTTCCTGAGCTGTTTAGTGATGTACCGAAGCAAACTCACGTCATAGAACATGACATTGATGTAGGTACTGCCGCTCCAATTAAGCAGCACCCGTACCGGGTGAATCCGGTAAAACGAGCGGTCTTGAGAAAGGAAGTCGAGTACATGCTCTTGAATGATATTGCTGAGCCCAGCATGAGCCCTTGGAGCTCACCCTGTCTCCTTGTTGTGAAGGCAGATGGTACTTTTCGTTTCTGTACCGACTACCGGCGTGTTAATGCTGTCACTAAACCCGACTGTTATCCGCTGCCAAGGATGGATGACTGTATTGATCGTGTGGGGTCTGCCGTGTTTGTGAGTAAATTTGACTTGCTAAAAGGCTATTGGCAGATACCACTGACGAGTCGTGCGAAGGAGATCTCGGCGTTTGTTACGCCCGATGATTTCCTAGGTTACCGCGTTATGGCGTTCGGAATGCGGAACGCACCCGCAACTTTTCAGCGGTTAATTAACACCGTGTTGACAGGTATGCCAGGCTGTGAAGCCTATTTGGATGACGTGGTCCTTTTTAGTGCTACTTGGTCTGAACATATTGACCAAGTTCGTGAGTTGTTCTGTCGACTCTCTGCTGCCAGGCTTACCATCAATCTGGCAAAGTGCGATTTTGGGAAGGCCACCGTCACATACCTGGGTCGAGTTGTGGGAGGGGGTCAGGTGCGTCCACTGGATGCGAAAGTTTCTGCCATCTGCAATTTTCCTGCCCCGGCTGATCGCCGAGAGCGCCGCAGATTTCTCGGTATGGTGGGATATTACCGCAGTTTTTGCAAAAACTTCTCCGCGGTAGTGGCCCCATTGTCGGACCTGCTTAGTCCTAAAGTGCTGTACCAGTGGTCTGAACAGTGTCGGAAAGCCTTTGAGAACGTCAATGCACTGTTAGTTTCTGCCCCTGTGTTGGCTGCGCCTGATTTTTCGAAGCTTTTCTTTCTCGCAGTTGACGCAAGTGATCAGGGTGCTGTCGCTGTCCTTCTACAGTCAGGTGCTGAAGAGGTTCAGCACCCTGTCTGCTACTTCTCCAGGAAGTTTAACGACCAGCAACGGCGGTACTCCACCATCGAAAAGGAGACGTTAGCCCTTGTACTTGCGGTCCAGCACTTCGAGGTCTATTTGGGAGCTTTAGAGAAGGTCGTTGTGTACAGCGACCACGACCCTCTTAGGTTTCTTTTCCGCATGAGAAACGCTAACCAGCGGCTCATGCGGTGGAGTTTGATCTTGCAGCCCTTTAACATTGAGATCAAACATGTGCGGGGAACCGACAACGTCTTAGCAGACGCTCTGTCACGGGTACCGTAGTCTCTATTCTTCGTGTCTACGGTTTGAAAGAACCGTATGTCATGGTTTTGTTTTGTTTTGTGTATGTTTGTGCGAATGATTGGATGTTTGATTTTGGTGTGCTTGGTCATTGCCTGTTGTCATTGTTACAGCATAGCTGTACAGATATATGTTTTGAAATAGTGCTGCACGCATCCGTGGTTGTGGATGTCGTGCCTGGCGATGGATAATAATATCCGAGTTATGGAGACTATAGTCACCATTTTGGGGTGGAGGTGTTAACGTCCTCTTTAACCTCCGGGTGGCGTAGTTCTGTTTACTTTGTGCCTGCTCTTTTCTTTTGATTAATAGGTTTCAGGTGCAACCTGGGTTCGGGGGCAGAGTCGTCCCTTTATAAAGCGTGTCCTGCCGTGGATGAGCAGCTGGCCTAATACCGAGTGATCTCACATCCTGCTCCTAACGCCAAGACGGAGGTCTACTGTTGTGAACCTGTGGCACTAGTCTTTTGTTAAATAAATAAACCCCCTAGATACGAGCCCTTTGACTCTTTTGTCTTCAATGTTGCAGTCAGCGAGGCTGGCCGTAACACACACATACACACACACTCAACCACTCACTCACATACACACATACATTTACTCACACACATACACACACACTCAACCACTCACTCACATACACACACATACATTCACTCACACACATACACACACACGCATACATACATACATTCACTCACACTCACTCACTCACTCACACACTCACTCACATACACATACATACATTCACTCACACACACTCACTCACACACATACACGCACTCACTCACATACACATACATACATTCACTCACACACATACACACACACTCACTCACTCACTCACATACACACACACACATTCACTCACACACATACACACACACTCAACCACTCACTTACATACACACATACATTTACTCTCACACACACACACACACACTCACCGACACACTCACTCACATACACACACACTCACTCACACACTCACTCTCACACACACACACACACACACACACACTCTCTCTTACACACACACACACAAACACACATACACATACACACACACACATACACACAGCTTTGCAAACAATGACATTTGGAGCGCTGCTCCTGTTGGTGCCAAGAGAGACAACATATAACAACATAAAAATACAATAAACTAAAAAAAGATTGAGTGTAGAACAAAATGCAGTGGTATGGAGTACAAGTATGTTGCAAATAAATACGGTAACATTTTAGTTTGATACACATGCATAAGGTGATTGAGATGGCATAAGGGACTTAAAGTGACTGAAGTAGTATTACAGTTTTTTCCAGTCATTTTCACACTTGTCTCAATACCATGTGCCCTCTTCACACAGTAGGCTTTACAGACACACACCTCAGCACATCAGTTAACCTTCGGTGCAAAATGCACTACAACCACCAAAACACTTCATACTTCACCCAAAAGCGGCTCATGATGATTGGAAAAAACTGTAAAATACAGTAAATATGAAATTCAGCTATATGCCTTGTAGGTGTAGTCATAGACTACATTACCCACAATTCTCTTATCACCTCAACTTTCTTATCTACATTTCATTGGGACAGCCTTGGCTTAAACAAGGTTGTAAAAAGGTGATGCATTTTTCCCTTTAAAACAGCGCCGAAATCAAAATTCATTCTCTCTGGCGATGGTTTTACAACAGTGAACTCCATTCACAAAAGAGATACCCCCATCTGCAGAGAAACTTCAACCGAACAAAGGATATCTCTTACCTGTGTCCATGTCCCCAGCTGCCATTTTGCCTTCCTGAAACAGAGACAGATCATTGTGTCATGTTCTCCAACATCATTCTCAGTCTCCAGTGGGAGTCGTCCAGTAGACTTGCTTCTTTCTATTCCTGTCCTTCTATGGCATTAAGGACAGATTCTAAGACAAACTCCAGTTCTATAAGATACACTGCAGTAACATTTACCTCCGTTAGCTATGAAGCTAATCATTAACCCATCATCATCATCATCATCATCACCACCATCTTTTGGTGAACGTTCCGAAGATATTTTGACTCGTTTAGTTGCAACCTAAGTTTATACCGGTAGAATTATACTGCAGCCCAGCAGTTTCTGAGTAAGAGAAGGCGACAGGCTTCCTTTTCGTTTCTCTACGTTGAAACAGAACTCTTCAGCCTTCGAGACCCATCGGACGTCCAACAAGGCCTCCCCGAGTTTCAGCTGACGAGCTGAGAAGGACACGGAATCTTCCTTGAACCTGCGTTCCGCGCTGTTCATTGGAAGACTGAAAAACACCGCTAAGCAATAGCGTTTCAAGTAAGGCCGACATCTGGGCAGGAATAAGTCTTATAGATGTGTTTAATATTTGTGAGAAAGTATTGTTGTTTTATTTAATTTATGATTTAAATGTGCCATCTGTAATTCACAGTCTTCACGGTCGTTGACCGTTGATTTATCTTGCTTTGTTTTACTTTGCTACTCTGTTAGGTAGGTTGTGCATGCACCATCTCTCTCGCTCTCTCTCTCTCTAACTCCCTCAATCACCATCTGAACATATACACGTCCACATGACGATTTCAGTGCTGTTTGAATAGATTGTATTGAGTTAGCCTCGAGTCAGAAACCCTCTGTTTCGTTACACACACTCTGTTACATCATGTGCCCAACCCCCAACTTAAATTGGCGCCTAAAACAGGCAAATCTGGCCTCGGACCCACAGTCGCATCCGCTGACCATCCCCAATCTAGTTGCTGTCTAACACAGACGTGTGCGCACTATTTCATTCACGCACATACTATCTCTCACCTGTGTGCCTGCGCACAGCCTCCCTCTCACTCTTCCTTTCTCCACTTAGCGCGCAGCCGCATGTACCCGCATATGCACTCGCCTGCACACACACGCACACACACAGACGAGTACACTCCCACGTAGCCTCCTCTGTATTCCTGAACAGAAGACCCCAACTTCCCAACTCCACTTTGTGCCTTGTTCATTGTTATACCCAATTGTTTATGTGATTATACCTGATTAATATTAGCCGCTAATAAACTTAAACAATTGTCTTGTCTGTTATTCACTGAAAGCCATTTTCTGCCAACCAAGTACCCCAATTGCCTTCACTTATCTGGTTGTTTCATGAAGTGTTATAGACTTTGTAATGAAATTGTAGTACGTTAGTATTGAGATACCATACTTAGACTGTAGCATAGTGGTACAACTAGAGTTTCCCATTATTTTAGTAATTTAATTTTAAAATATTAAATGCTAAATGTAATGATTATAACATTTTATGAGACTGATTTAATTAAGCTAACATAACAACCCTGGTTTCATCTACAAGTCTGACATGCTCATTAGATTCACTTTTGGCTTTTTGGCCTGCTGTGTGCAAACATTTATCAATAAGACAAGAAAGATCCATCATTTTGGTGTTGGGTAAGCTTGTATGTAAAGCAAATGTAAGCATTTTATAAATGTGTTAAATAACTACATATTCTGTGCAAACAACATGGATTGAGTTACTGTAACGGTATGGTCAGTGGTTAAATTGGCTTTTGTGAGGAGGGGGAGCCCTTGTGTGTGGTCAAATGGTCATCTTTCAAAAGCATCTTTATTCATATCGCTCTCACATAAATTACGAATTAATACATTATTACACTAAAGGGGCTCTTTTTCCGCTTCTCAATTTGTAGGGGTTGATTCGTTTTTCAAACAAACAGGCTACAATTCAATTTATTATCTTTTTTATTATCAAACAACATTAAGAAACATTCGTGCAGCTATCATTAAAACAGACATGGGTATCTATACAATAAAAAATAAATGAAAATTACAAAAATAAAAATTACTTATTCTAGGTAACACTAACCCCTTTGTTAGTTAATGAACTATGACATTTAAAAAAAGAATAATAAAACAATTTAACCTTGAACATTTGATTTGAGATAGATGGACAGTGTTCTGCCTTCCCTAAGAAATGCCTACCTAAATGTTGTAGCTTTAGATTAGTAAATACTGCAACCTAGTGGACAGCCTATACAAGGGAAGACGCGCAGGTTTGGTTTTCATTTAATGAGTGGATGTATAAGTAGAGAACACGCTGGTTTTGCGTTAAGCTGAATTCCTCCTCGAAGAGCCTTCTTCCACGCGCGAGCTTTGGAAATTATTTGTCTGTAAGTACATATTTTGTGTTGGTGTATAAATGCCGTTTAGAAAATTTCGAAAGTACTTTGAATTTATGTTTATAAATGTCACGAGAATTCGCAGCTAGAAAATAGCAGCTAAACTATGCTAGCTCTCGGTGTCATGCTACCCTCGCTGCTATTTCAGAAATGCCATTGTGCCAATGTGGCACTTTATGTATCTCTTTGTTTAGTCTGTTCCAGTTTTTTTTCAAGAGGAAACGCAGGTCGAGGACAGCATAGACAGAATATTATGGCCAACGTAATTCATTAGCCTAATTCAGCACCTTCCAAATAGGAGTGAAAGCATGCTCCTCCTCAGGGGGTTTATGCTGTCTGCAGGCTAAATGGTCTGCTGACCTTCTCCTCAAAACCCACTTCTTGACGAACTTCGATGGCTTCCTCAACTCTAGTGGAGGACCCACTAACTTAATAAACATCAATGAGGAGACATGCTCAATCCTCAGCTTATTACGAAGGGTTGACAGAACAGAATTCATAGCCGAGAATCCTCTCTCACACTCAGCTGTGCTCACTGCGAGTGTGTTGGCAACTTGATTTAATTTTAAAAGACCTTGTGTCATTGGCAACAGTGGGTTCTCTTTATATTCCCTAAAACCTTGTTTTACAGCAGGGAAATTCATTTTGAAGTGATCACACACCTCTCTTAATTTCAGCTCTCCAAACAGCAATGGCACTGGAAAAGGCACATTAAGCTTTTCATAAAGCTGAGCTTCTTCCTCATGTTCCAGACAGCCTCAAGAGTCCTGTAAGAGGAGGCCACCCATCTCACACTCAACACGCGCCCTATTTGGCACAACTGTGTGCCCACTGCAGATGCAGCCTCTTCCAGCTCTCTGAGATGTTTTGGTGACTGATTGTAAAGACAATATAACTTATCTAGGAAACTGGTGAAGTGATTAATCTCCACGCAGCTCTTGACTGCATCCCCAACAGACAGCTCAAGCCTATGATTAAGGCAGTGCCAGCCAACCACTGCAGGATATCTGGCCTTCAACTTCGTGTACACCCCTGCCTTCCTACCTAACATCACCGATGCTCCATCTGAACAGAAACCAAGAAGGCACTCTTTCAGAAAATCATCGTCTAACCCGCTGTCACTGAGGCACTTGAGCCAAGCATTTGTTATGCCATCTGCTGTGGTATGGTCCAGTTCAACAATATCCAAGAAAAAAGTAAGTGGGTCTGAATTTTGCACAGATGCCCGAATGTAAACAATTAAACAGGACTTCTTGCTCAATGTTGTGCTCTCATCTACTAATATAGACATTTTGGGCCTTGTGTTCTTGATACTGCCAAAATCAACAATGTCTGTGCATGTGACATTGCTGTGTAAAACTCTCCCCATATTAAGGCCATTCAGACGCTGCAAATCTATGAGTGCAGGGTGATCTGTGTAAGGGCGGTCCCTTTTGGCAATGTGGTACGCTGAGCGAAACACCCTCTCAGTGGTGAACAGTAGCTCCTGCTGTGCTTTTAGGAAGCTGGCATCTAGAGTGTTTTCATCTGGTTTTTGACAAATCGACTCGGCAAGTTTCTGGCTGTGTGATGTGTGATGTTCATGTATTTTTTTCCGTAGGGATTTCATTTGCTTTTCTTTAGTATCACCATATGGGTTCACTCTACCATTCTGCCATTCAAATGAAAATGTGGACTTGTTGCAACCAGATCTCAATGCCCCTGGTGACCCTGCTTCTCTGCATACATGACACCCTAGTGCTTTATTGGACAAAAAAAGAAACGGGTATTTGGTTTGGAAGTGTTCGTATTGGGCCAAAGTCCAACAAATTGGTAAATTATTACTGAGGGCTACTGTTGAGCTGCTGCTACCACTACTGAGGGCTGACGCTGAGCTGCTGCTGATGTCTGACGCTGGCCTGTTACCACTGCTGATGTCTGACGCTGGCCTGTTACCACTGCTGATGTCTGACGCTGGCCTGCTGCTGTTACCACTGCTGAGGGCTGACGCTGGCCTGTTACCACTGCTGATGTCTGACGCTGGCCTGCTACCACTACTGAGGGCTGACGCTGAGCTGCTGCTGATGTCTGACGCTGGCCTGTTACCACTGCTGATGTCTGACGCTGGCCTGTTACCACTGCTGATGTCTGACGCTGGCCTGCTGCTGCTACCACTGCTGATGTCTGACGCTGGCCTGTTACCACTGCTGATGTCTGACGCTGGCCTGCTACCACTGCTGATGTCTGACGCTGGGCTGCTGCTACTACCACTGCTGATGTCTGACGCTGGCCTGTTACCACTGCTGATGTCTGACGCTGGGCTGCTGCTGCTACCACTGCTGATGTCTGACGCTGGGCTGCTGCTGCTACCACTGCTGAGGGCTGACGCTGGCCTGCTACCACTGCTGATGTCTGACGCTGGGCTGCTGCTGCTACCACTGCTGATGTCTGACGCTGGCCTGCTGCTGTTACCACTGCTGAGGGCTGACGCTGGGCTGCTGCTGCTACCACTGCTGAGGGCTGACGCTGGCCTGTTACCACTGCTGATGTCTGACGCTGGCCTGTTACCACTGCTGAGGGCTGCTGCTTGGCTGCTGGTTGTGCCTTTGTTAAGGGCTTTGCTCTTGCCGCTATTAAATTCATATGTATTTCACATATCACTTTGTTTTTCATCTTGTTATTGTTGATGCTGTTGTTGTTGTTATCATTATTATTATCAGTAGTAGTAATTGTTATAGTAGTAGTAGTATTGGGCCTATTTGGCTTAACAGCCTTAACTTACCCCCCAAAGAAATCATCCAGGGTCCGCTTCATTGTGTTTACAAATCACTTGTTGCTATCACTTGAACTTGTTGCTCATTCCACTTTATTCAGTGTCTGAATGAATGAATGAACACAATCAGCGTAGTCAACTAAACAGTTTGTTTACCTTAAAATGAATGGTTTAATATGCCCTCTCCGTCTTGTTTACAGTTTCAGCATAGTTCATGGGCATGCAAAAAAAAAAAATCTGAGATGTCAAAGATTTTTTGTGTGAAATATGTTGTTTCCAGTATCCTACATAGATAGTCAGCTAACGCTAAATTAAATGTGAAATGGGTTCGGTGAGGACAAACGTATTCACTTTGAGCTGGTTGCTATGGTTGTTGCTTATAGCTGGGTGCTATGGTTACCTAGTTATGCTAGCTAACTAGCTAGCTAAGGAAACTTGTACTAACCTTAAACGATTTAAATGGAAGAGTGCCATTTACATAAAATGATAGCTAGTTATCTAGCTGATTTAACTTATAAAATTATAATGGGAAAAGGTAGAAACCCTCAGGGTGCCTGTGCAACTTTGTATGAATGAGTTCATAGTCATGAGTTCATATTGACACATATTAACACGAAACGTTCAGCGCATATTACCTTTCCTATGTGTGTGTAAAGAATGCTGATATGAAATATGAAAACAACCAGTAGAAACGTCTTTGTGTATAATGTTGTTCAAAAACTTACCCTGGATGAAAATGCTGCAGAATGCAGTCCAGAAGTAAAATTTGACACTAAACACAAATAATTGAAACCAAGACGTTCACACGCGCAGGTCGCGGGAGATTGTTTACAAACTGTCAAACTTAGTTATACCTTGCAAAGTAGACGCTAGGGTGACCGCGCGGCTACAAAACAGCACCATATTCACGAGAGAATCAGTAGAATGCCCTTAGACGTCTCATAATACCATGTATCATTGATTGGCTACAGTGTCTTTGAGTAGTCTTGTGAGTTATATAGTCTCATATTGCAATGCGTTATGTTTTGTGGGTTTGTTTTGGACCTAAGGAGGCGGAGCTGCGCTCCGGCCCAATTTAACCTCTGTGCGCACCCATTCTCTTTCTCTTTCTGCACAGCTTGCAGCTCGCTCCCTCACTCTGGCCCAAATAGTATCGCTCTCACTATAATACGAGGTGTTTGTGCTTTGTGAGTTTGCTTAATGTATTTATTTTATACTTGAAACTCCGGGTTAGCCATGGAGACATTGCGGGGTTTTACTGAGCTGTCATACGGAGATCGCGGCAACCAACAGTGGCTGCCAGTGAGAGGACTCTGCATGAGATTGGCCATTTAAGTGTCAATCAAACTAGGTCACGCGAAGTGATAACCAATCAGGTTTCCTCCAGTAAAAGCCTCCCTCAGGCAGGTGACCGGAGAAAGAAACGTCCGTCGGCATCGACAGGTAAAGTTTTTACAGATGCGACAGGACAGTTGAGATATCTGCAGGATAACACAGCTGATTAACGGAGCTACAGCTGACATCAGGCAGGGGACTGAGAGGAAAAGGACTAATCCAGAGACACCGCACTTCTTGCACCACTAAAAGTGAAAGTAAAACTGTGAAAGTGATCAGCCATTTCAGACTAGGGACTGTTACTGGGAGAGAAAATGGCCCCCATATCTCTCTGAAGAGGAGTTCTCCAGTTCACGGCGAAACATTCAGGGATCCTTTTCTCCTGTCATGTAGTCACAGGAGTGTCCAGTCTGCAGGAGAAACAGCCTGTGTGTGTTTGGTGTCTTAAGATTCTTAGACTCCGATAGAAACACTAGACTAAGGTAAGACCTACTTTTGTGATTAGCTTAAATGATTTATGTAATAATAGTTTATGCACAATCTATCAGGCAACGCATATCATTGTATAAAGGCAGTAGAAATACAACAGATCACTCCAGTCTTAAACAGCACATGATGTAGAACATACCGGTATACATATGGGTGAGTGTGCAATAAGAGGCAGCATACATACAACATGGGCCTTCCTATATACTCTACAACAGGGGTGCCCACAGTTTTTTGGCTTGTGATCTACTTTTAAAATGACCAACTAAAAATGATCTACCACAAAACATGTTCATAAATAGAGACTATGGGGGGGGGGGGCACCGACACAGACACTTAAAGGATTCATGGTGATATTGGTGACATTATTTGAGATAGTTGCAGCCTAAAATTCTTGATTTTGAGGGAGCTTTTCCAAAAAGTTCAGATGAAAGTTGCTGTGTTTTTAGGTGTTTGTTGCGAATTTTCCTCTTTGTAATCATAATTGATTTATTTGTTGAAAAATAACTGATTAATAAACAAACATTCATTCATCAAGAACAAAAATAAATAACCTTGCCAATATGTTAAACAAAAGATTACCAGGACTACAAAACTTATCCACAACACAATGCACCTGTTGGCATTACAGAAGGACTATCAGTAAGACTGAATAAAATGTTATGAATGTCTCAGCCTTCACATATGAGGGGAAAAAAACAGCCTGTGTCACTGTGATCTGTCTCGTCATCTGACGTCCTGCCTGCGTTTCTGCCGTTCTCATTCTATGCGTATCAATCTGTTTTGCGATCCTTGTTTATTTATTTTATCCGTAAAGTTGTTGATGTTGTTCAATTTCATATATTAATTTAAAGTCATCCATTCTTCAACACTCGCTGCTACCTTATCTTCAAACAGAAAGTAACGTTAAATCTCCATGGCAACAGCTCTCAAGGGTTTGGATAATAATCGGATTTATTGCTTCCTTCATTATTCACGGCTAAATAACATAAAGCTTTTTATTTTGTTTAATACACGAAAAAGCTATATCTGTTCTATAAGAAAGGTAACATTAAATGACTTCCGTTGTGATCTGGCGATTTATAGAAAAAAAAAAAAACTATTTAAATTTTTTTTTTTTTTTTTTTTAAATGACACGATCTACCACCATAAGCTTTGCGATCGACTGGTCGATCGCGATCGACGCATTGGGCACCCCTGCTCTACAATATAGCCCTTTCTATATATTCATTAATAACACACAATATAGTCATATCTATATATTCTTTAATAACACACAATATAGTTCTGTGTCGGGTCAGAAATACAAGGAAGGTGAAACATTGGGGAAGAGGGGAGAGAAAGGAAAGAGAGGGGGGGGCAGTGATGATGATGATGATGATGATGATGGGTTAATGATTAGCTTCAGAGCTAAGGGAGGTAAATGTTACTGCAGTGTATCTTATAGAACTGGAGTTTGTCTTAGAATCTGTCCTTAATGCCATAGAAGGACAGGAATAGAAAGAAGCAAGTCTACTGGACAACTCCCACTGGAGACTGAGAATGATGTTGGAGAACATGACACAATGATCTGTCTCTGTTTCAGGAAGGCAAAATGGCAGCTGGGGACATGGACACAGGTAAGATATATATTCTGGTGTGTGTGTGTGTGTGTGTGTGTGCGCGTCTGTATCAGAGACTGAGAGAGAGAGAGAATGAGACAGAGAGAGTGAGCATGTACAGTGCATTCAGAACGCTTTTAAACCCTTTCAAGTTCCCCCACATGTTGCTTGAGAAACATCTTGAAATTGATTCAATTCATTATTTTCTCATCAATCTACACACATATACACATACTCCACAATGACAAAGAAAAACAGGTTTTTGGAGTTTTGTTAATTAAGTAAAAAATAAAAGACTGAAATTACTTAAGCCATCAGACCCTTAGTTATGAGTTACTGGTATCAATGGTCCTTGCGATGCTTCTAAAACTTGACTGGAGTCCACCTGTGTCTAAATGAACTCATTGGACATATACATGCACTGTAGGTGTAATTTAAGTGTGAGAGAGAGTGTATATTTGTGTGAAAGTAACCCAACTCCCTGTTCCCCTACAGATTTTAAATTGGTCACCCCTGATCCTGTTGTGGAGGTTTCTGAAGGTGATGATGTCACTCTGCCCTGTCACCTCTCTCCTGAAACCAGTGCTGTTGCCATGGAGATCAGGTGGTTTATGTGGACAGACTGTATCTACCTGTATAAGAAGGGTCATGTGACAGAGGGGAGGGGCTATGAGGGCAGAGTGAGTGTGAACACCCTGGAGCTGCAGAGAGGAGACGTGTCTCTGAGACTGAGAGAGAGAAGAGAGGAAGATGGAGATGGAGGAGTGTACACATGCCAGGTCATCAGTGGAGAACACAAGGAGGAGAGAAGAGTCGGGCTGACACCACGTAAGTGTCCTGTTCCTCTGCTGTATCTATCGTGTGTGTGTGTGTGTGTGTGTGTTTGTTTGTTTGTGCGTTCTAGAAAATGTCTGACTGAACTATCATTTTGGTGTTTTTATATGTCAGTGGTTCCCAAACTGGGCTGTATGTGCCCTCAGGAGTGTGTCAGAGGTCTGTTGGTGTTCATGAAACAGATTCAGTAATGGTGGAGCTAACATGGCAGATGAACAGTTTCCAGTGTGGGAGAGAGTAGTCAGGCTGCTGAGGTTTGGACGTGTAGAAGTTTCTGGAGTGATTAGGTAGGGACACCAGAGACTAGAGAGTTGGAGTGACCCAGGTGTGAGGTGATGATGTCTGCTAAATGACTAAATGTAAATGTAAATTATGTAGGGGGAAGAATGCTGACTTAGTTATGGGATGTGTGTATAAATACTTGGGCTGTCAATAGATTAAAAGTTTGTTTTTCTTCTAAAAACTAAATCTTATGAATTAACAAGTAATCACTTCAGACAGCGTGTATTTTAGACACTGTTGTTTAATGGTATTTTTTCCGTGCTCTCTCGCCGTCATACAAGGAATGTATGCGAGACACAATGGTGCCCCTCGACGGTAAATCGTAAGAATTGTCCCCTGAAGCAATTCGGAACACCTCAGTCAGCCCACCGTCTTCAACTATGTTGATGGGCCGACAGTCACCTGCAACCCAAACTGCTACAGCGTTGGTAACCTTTTCACGGACTGGTCTAGTTAATTTCCTAGAGAAGTCGTGGAGTGTGGGTTGGCGACCATCTAACCTGGGACTACTTTCTGTCGGGTGCTTTGCATTAAGGTGATAACTGAAAGACAAGCTGTTTCTGTGATAGCTAAATTCAGCTTGACAAATGCTACATACAACTTTAGTTTTGTCGATTGTTCCGTCATTTTGCCTCTTAAACAGAAACTTTCCGCCCAACAATCCCTCAGCTCTCTCCATCTTCCACTACCGTCTCGGTCTCTTCTATCTAACTGACTTGACTTCAGGCACGCGGCGGTATCGTGACATTGGTGAACGGACACCGGAAGTAAACAAAGCGTTAACTGCGTTAAACTATTTTATCGCATTAATCTTTGGCCACAATAATCTCATAGATTAACGCGTTACCTTTGACAGCCCTAGTAAATACACAACACATACAACTAGTTCAGGGTCATGGAAACACAGAGTATCTAAGTGCTGTTACAAACTAGTAGCTTATGTGTTACACTGGACTAAACAGTCTAGTTAATGGTGTAGCACAGGGGTGCCCAATGCGTCGATCGCGATCGACCAGTCGATCGCAAAGCTTATGGTGGTAGATCGTGTCATTTAAATTGTTTTTTTTTTTTAAATAAATCTATAAATCGCCAGATCACAACGGAAGTCATTTAAGGTTACCTTTCTTATAGAACAGATATAGCTTTTTCGTGTATTAAACAAAATAAAAAGCTTTATGTTATTTAGCCGTGAATAATGAAGGAAGCAATAAATCCGATTATTATCCAAACCCTTGAGAGCTGTTGCCATGGAGATTTAACGTTACTTTCTGTTTGAAGATAAGGTAGCAGCGAGTGTTGAAGAATGGATGACTTGAAATTGGATGACTTTAAATTAATATATGAAATTGAACAACATCAACAACTTTACGGATAAAATAAATAAACAAGGATCGCAAAACAGATTGATACGCATAGAATGAGAACGGCAGAAACGCAGGCAGGACGTCAGATGACGAGACAGATCACAGTGACACAGGCTGTTTTTTTCCCCTCATATGTGAAGGCTGAGACATTCATAACATTGTATTCAGTCTTACTGATAGTCCTTCTGTAATGCCAACAGGTGCATTGTGTTGTGGATAAGTTTTGTAGTCCTGGTAATCTTTTGTTTAGCATATTGGCAAGGTTATTTATTTTTGTTCTTGATGAATGAATGTTTGTTTATTAATCAGTTATTTTTCAACAAATAACTCAATTATGATTACAAAGAGGAAAATTCGCAACAAACACCTAAAAACACAGCAACTTTCATCTGAACTTTTTGGAAAAGCTCCCTCAAAATCAAGAATTTTAGGCTGCAACTATCTCAAATAATGTCACCAATATCACCATGATTCCTTTAAGTGTCTGTGTCGGTGAGCTAGTAGCATGAAGATCATCTCTGTAGAGTTTAACACCATCAGTGTTGAGGAAGTTTAGTTTTCTACTAAAGACACACTTAGGGCTCAGAGCAGCAGCTTCCACTGATCTGAGCTGTTGTGTAACAGAGAGTTAAGGATTGAGGGAACAAGCCTGCTGTTCGGGAGAGAAACTCCATTAAGTGCAGTGGAAAGGAGAATTTACCCTGCTGACAAGTACGGGGGCACAAGGGTATAATTAGAGTTGAACCCCTCTGGAGACTGTTTTGGCCTCTCCCACTTCAGCTGTTCAGAGAGCCCACACTAGTCCTCACCTGAACACATAGGGGGCGCTGTGGGACACTTTACAACACACAGGAATGTGGGGAATGGGGATATCATCCATAGATATCATATATAAAGGCTAGATGTCTTACGGCGGAGTCTAGAACGTCCTCACAGGCGGCCATCTTGCCACAGGGAAGCTTTCTGGCTGGCACAAACGCTAATACTCTTATCTCGCTGAAATCTTGACGGATTTACAAATGGTTTGGTTTCTTACAAACGTTATTAACGTGGTTATAATTATCATAATTATTCATAAGTATGCCATGTCATAACTACATCTCTGACGTTTATAACAAACCAAACCGTTTAAAAATCGGTTGAAAATTGAGCAAGTTATGGTTATTTAAAAAGTACATACCACTACCAACACAATGTTATAGGCACTGTGGCAAGATGGCCGCCATGTGCGGACGCTCGACTCCATTGGTCGGCAAACCGGATCTCTAGCCTTTATATATGATATCTATGATATCATCTGTCCTATTCTCACACACACACACACACGCACACACACACACACACACACACACACACACACACACACACATATATATTTACTAACCCATACAGACACACACAGCTTAAGTGTGGGAACCACTGTCATAAGTGTTGATGTAATGTGTGAATGAAGATGATTCTAGTGTGAGTTTGTCTCCATTGCACCTCATTGATGATCTCATCTCTGTTTCTGGTTTCTTTAGGTGCAGTGCCTGGTAAGTACCAGAGAGGAGTTGGTGTGTTTGGGTTTCATTAGGAGGGAGGGGGGTCATCATGGTCATCAGGCCTTAGTGTGTATGTGCACACACACATACACATACACACACTCATGCATATTCAAACACAAACATAAACACATAAATACAGACACAGATACATATACAAACACACATTTATACAGATACAAACATACATATGTACAACACAGACACAAACACAGAGACATACACACAATTACACACGCACACACACACATACATCAATATAAACTTAGTCATGAAGCACTGATTAGTGGAGAACTCACTTGAATGCAGTTTTTCTTCATACACACACACACACACACACAGGTAAAGTGTAAAGGTAAAGTGTGTCATATGTGTTGATGTAATGTGTGAATGAAGATCATTCTAGTGAGTTTGTCTCCATTGAGCCTCATTAATGAACTCATCTCTGTTTCTGGTTTCTTTAGCTTTGCGGGCTGGTAAGTACCAGAGAGGAGTTGGTGTGTTTGGGTTTCATTAGGAGGGAGGGGGGTCATCATGGTCATCAGGCCTTAGTGAACAAACACACACACACTCACAGACACAAACTCACAGACAAACAAAAACACACATATGCACGCACACACACACACACACACACACACATACACACATATATATACACACATTTATACAGATACAAACACACACACACACAAATGTAGTAAAAAAACACACACACAGACATATCAACTTTATTAGTGGAGAACTGACTTTAATGCGGTATCTTTTTACACACACACGTCTATATATATGTCTCTATGTGTGTGTGTGTGTGTATATATATATATATATATATATATATATATATATATACATATATATATATATATATATATATATATACATATATATATATAAACTTAGTAGTGGAGAACTGACTTGAATGCAGTTTCTCTCTACACACACACATACACACTCTCATACATTTACAAACCCATACAGACACCCCCCCACACACACACAGGTAAAGTGTGTGAACCACTGTCATATGTGTTGATGTAATGTGTGAATGAAGATCATTCTAGTGTGAGTTTGTCTCCATTGAGCCTCATTAATGATCTCATCTCTGTTTCTGGTTTCTTTAGCTCAGGAGGTTGGTAAGTACCAGAGAGGAGTTGGTGTGTTTGGGTTTCATCGGGAGGGAGGGGGGTCATCATGGTCATCAGGCCTTAGTGTGCATGTGCGCTCACACACAAACAGACAGACAGACAGAAACTCACAGACATTGATACACACACATATACAAACACACACGCTATGCACACACACACCATACACACACATACAGCCATAGACCCATTTAAAGACACACATACACACACACACATATTGATAAGATTTCCGTCTCAGTCGTGTGCGTGCTGGTGTGTGTTTGTTACCGTGTTTGTGTTTCTGTGTGTGGTGGGTAATGTTCATTACTTTGTGTTTGAGGTGTGTGCGTACGTGTGTGTGTGTGTCGGTGTGTGTGTGTGAATCTATGCGTGCGCATGTGTGTATATGTGTGTGCGTGCGCATGTGTGTTAACCTCCTGCTTCAAAGAGCTCATCTCTCTACTCTGGTATTACAGTGGAGGAGGAGATAACTGCTGAAGAGAGGAAGAGGATGGAGGAATCTGTCCAGTCTCTGGGTGAGTGTGAGAGATGATTGGTTGAGATCTGATTACTGCTGAGTGAGAGAGTGGAGTAGAGATGATTGGTGGATCTTTGCCATTTGAGTGAGGAGTGGAGATGATTGGTTGCAGGGCTGCTAAGGCACCAAGTGCACCAAAAAAAAACCACATACAATATTTCACAGTAATGTACTGTTGTGCTGTGGGACCAGAATGCCCAAATGGCCCAGATTAGTTGAGATCTGCTATGTGTCAGGTTGGGTCAGGTTGAGTCTGTGGGTAACAGTCAACCCTGTATATGTTGTTGGCTGATCTGCATTTAAGCACCTGACAGCAATAATCCACAGTCAGATTATCTCTGTATGAATAATGGTGTTCAGTGAGTTATGAAACCAGAACTGACCTCTTCCTGGTCAGCAGCTCCTTACAGGGTGGGTGTCTGCAGGTCCTGTTGGGGACAGAAAAGACATTATTCATTTCATCTTCACTTCAAGTTATGTAGCCTTCATCATTTAGCTTAACGATCATATCACCAAGCCACCTTTCTTTATTCAGCCTTTGTGTTTTAATTCAATTCAACTAGTTTAATAATCATATAGCAAAGCCTATTTTCCTTATTTGGCCTCTGTCATTTAGTTAAACTGAACTAGTTTAATACTCAAACTACTAGATAATGAAATATTCAATACTGAAAATATTACAACATGTTTCTTCCTAGCTTTGCATGCTGAGTTGATGGAGAAAAACAAACAACTGGAGAAGAACAAGGAGGAAAAGACTAAACTTTTAAAAGAGAGCAGGGACAGACTGGTGGAGATGGAACAGACAAAACAACAACTAGAGGAGAAGAACAAAGAGATTGAGAAGACAAAACAACAACTAGAGGAGAAGAACAAAGAGATGGAGAAGACAAAACAACAACTAGAGAAGACGAACAAAGAGATGGAGAAGACAAAACAACAACTAGAGGAGAAGAATAAAGAGATGGAGAAGACAAAACAACAACTAGAGGAGAAGAACAAAGAGATGGAGAAGACAAAACAACAACTAGAGGAGAAGAACAAAGAGATGGAGAAAACAAAACAACAACTAGAGGAGAAGAATAAAGAGATGGAGAAGACAAAACAACAACTAGAGGGGCACAAGGAGGACAAAAATAAACTTTTGGAAGAGAGCAAGGAGAGACTGATGGAGATGGAGAAGATAAAACAACAACTGGAGGAGAATGTGAAAGACATGGAGAAGACAAAACAACAACTAGAGGAAAAGAATAAAGAGATGGAGAAGACAAAACAACAACTACAGGAGAAGAACAAAGAGACAGAGAAGACAAAACAACAACTAGAGGAGAAGAGCAAAGAGATGGAGAAAACAAAACAACAACTAGAGGACAAGAACACAGAGATGGAGAAGACATCACAACAACTAGAGGAGAATAATAAAGAGATGGAGAAGACAAAACAACAACTAGAGGACAAGAATGAAGAGATGGAGAAGACAAAACAACAACTAGAGGACAAGAACAAAGAGATGGAGAAGACAAAACACCAACTAAAGGAGAGGAATAAACTCCTCCAGGAGAGAGAGACAGATCTAGAGAACATGACTAAACGAGAGAAGGAGAGAGAGGGACAACTGGAGAACATGACCAGTGAGGTGGAGACCAGTAAAAGACAACTGGAGTCACTGGAAAAGGAACTGCAGGACAGGAACAGCCAACTACAGGACCTGAGAACCCAACTACAAGAACAAGGCAGGGAGCTGGAGGAGAGAAACAGGCAGCTGGAGGAGAGAGACAGACAGCTGGAGGAGAGAGACAGACAGTTGGAGGAGAGAGAAAGAGAACATCTGACTGGTGAGTGCAAGAGAAGAGATGTGTATCCTAAGTGTTTAATAACATAGACCGTGTGTTGAGGCCCAAATGACCAATCAAAGTGATTCTCTTTCTAAACTAATTACCCATTAATTGAACTGCTACTTTCACGCACATGGTATTAACACTCTGACATACTCACACATCTCAGCTCCAGTTCCTGTTTTCCCTTTAAATCTCAGTCTCTGGAGGGCACTGTAGCAGTAGCCCCGACCATACGCCCACGGGGACACGGGTTCAAATCCGACCTGCTGTCATTTCCCGATCCCACTTCCCACCTCTTCTCTCCATCTCATTTCCTGTCCAAACCTTCACTGTCCTATCGATTAAAGGCAAAAAGCCCCCTCAAAAATCTCAGTTTCTCTTTGTGTTGGACTCCTAGATCCAGATCCTCCTCACGTCAGGAGAACACGCAGTTTGCCGATTTTGCCTCCAAACAGTAAGTCTTCATGTTTGTGAGTCTGCAATGAATTTAATGTTTTGAAAACTCCTCAGTATTTGAAGGGATATAAAAGAGCATTGGACTTCATTCCTGAACGCAGTTAAGATAAAGTTTCTTCTTAACTTTTTCTTCTTAACTCAACTAGAGGAGAAGAACAAAAAGTTTAAGAAGACACTTAAGAAAATATATTAGCTGCACACTCTGCTATTGTTTATGTCCTGCTTTAGTGTTGTTCTACAGCTACAAATACTTATTTGGCGTGTTATGTGCCTGTGTGTGTGTGTCTTTGCAGTGGGAGGAGAGAGTCCAGCAGGCTTCTGGGCTTCAAATCCGGTTTCAGTTTCTGTTGGGCTCCCACATCACAGGAGGAGAAGAAGAAGAAGTAAGGAACAGCCTCCATCCAGTAAGTCATCAGTGGTCTCACTGTGATCCTACCACCCTGCACATTTGGACAGATGTACTTTCTGGAAGCTGGATGATGGATGTCTACTAAGAATGAATATTTAATGAAGCATTGCAGTCAGCCTATCTACCTATAGCTAACACTAGTTCAGGAAACTGGTTAGTTATTAGTTAGTAGTAGCCATGGCAACCAGACAGTTGGCTACATAGGCTGAAAGAGTCAATATTTGGCTCACTAACAAATGATAGACTTAGTTTGCTTGTTGTGATTATGTTATAATTGAGCTGTGTGTGATGGTTTACTGTGATTGTGTGTGTTGCAGTGGGAGGAGAGAGTCCTGGTCCAGCGCCCCCAGTGTCAGGAAACAGAGAGAGATTCTACAGCAGTGAGACCTACCAGGAGGCAGAGGAACAGCTCAGAGAGATAGAGAGAATAATACAGGGAGAACGAGAGGTGGAGGAGAGGAAACTGAGGGAGGAGAGAGAGAGAAGAGAGGAACTTGATACAAATGTTCAGGAGTCTCTGAAGATGATGGAGGGAGAGATTCAGCAGCATGAAGGAGAAATTAGAATATTAAATGAAAGAACAACAGAACTGGAGAGAAAGATGAAAGAAGAGAGGGATGAAGAGAAGAGGAGGGAGATGGAGAGAGAGTTAAAGAGAGAGATTACACAGAGAGAGGAGATGGAGAGAAAAATGATCAGAGTGAGAGAAAAGAGAGAAAGAGAGAGGAGAGAGATGGAGGAGAGTCACAGAGAGGAGGTGGAGGAGATGAGAGAGAGCTATGAGAGAGAGGCCAGGGCTGAAGCAGAGAGAAACCTCATGAAGATCATCCTGCCTGAACTACAGAGAAACATCAGCATCACCAAGGAGAAGATGGAGGGACAGTTCAACAGACAGATGGAGGAGAAGAACAGGGAGATGGAGGGACTGTTGAAGACTGTTCATAAACTCAGCCGTTTGGTGGAGGAGGCTGATGAGCGAAGATCACTTCAGAGTTGAGAGATGGAGGAGGGGGAGAAATAAAACAGAGATGTTTGTCATTATGGCCTTTCCAGAAAGACACAACCATTAACAGATCGCCGATCACTGAGAGTTGAGAGCAAGATCTGCATGGTAGCGCTGAAGGGGAAGAGAAAGGTCTTCCTACACTTAAAAATCCCTCAGGGTAGTTTTGTCAATTTACTAGTGGGCTCTGCAGAGTATCTCTTCACTTTTAATAATTGTTAAATGTGTATGTCAACTGATACTCTGATGGAAAGAAACACTGTTTCCTAAAGACTTTGTCAGGCTCATGTCTGTGAACCATCTGTGGGCAGTACTATCTAATGGGTACAATTACTGTGAAATACACAGCAGGGATTTTACACTTACACTTATGACATAAAATGTTTTTGTGCAAATAATGTCTCAAGCATGGACTCAAACCTGAGGTCAGAGTTTAGAGACTGAGAGACTGCGAGCGAAAGCAGCTGATTGACTCAACAGAGAACAGAATACCGAACAAGGCTGACAGAGAACAGAAGGAGCTGCAGCAACTGAATGAACTAGATCTCCATGGATATGAATGAAGTTTTTGTTTGACATATTACCTACTGACTGTACATAGACTACATATTTATGCATATTAAAGTGTATTTTCATTCATTCATTCATTCATGTTAAATGTTATTGATGATGATATTTATGTTGTGTTATTGTGTTAAGCTGAGTTATTAGCCTTCTCCCAAACCCCGCTGGCAGTAATGTCTTTACCCTTGATGAAGACATTTACAGTCTTTTAGCTCCAGCCTCAATTCTCTGATTTTTGCTAGCGTTGCTACTACTGTTTGAATCGCTTTGTCTAGCTCCAGCCGCCATTGTTGTTACTACATGTTGAAAAGAAAAGCTTTAACGTCGCCATCACACTTGGCCACCCCCACTGGTCGCTGATTAGTCTGCCCTTCAGAGTGTCTGAGTGAACCAATGGGGTTTCAAGACTATAATCTTTATGAAAACTGAGCTAAGAGCATATCTAATAATGACTGGTGACTACATTTCCCATAGTGCTTTAGTGTCTATTGAAGCAGGTTTAGGAGGGAGTGCAGAGAGGACAAGAGGAGTACATGAGTAGAAGAGTGGAGCATAGTTTTTTAGTCTGACTGACTGTGTCTTTACACTATTCTGTTTTTCTGTGCATCAGGTGACTGGACCCGGATCTGACTTTGTTAGTCATGGAGTTCTGTTCCAAAACTAGTGAGCCAGCTACCTAAAAGGCATGCAAAAACCTTGCAAACACCACCAACAGCCCAGTTGACACTGATAGAAGCTTGCCAACACACTAACTAGTGTCTTGGCAGTATAGCTGGCAATGTCATGCGTGTGAAATCTTTTCTTCCATTTTTGCAGGGGGTTCCAGCCCGTTACACAGAACTACATAGGGCATATCTTGGATGGTTAGTGGGGAAGACACAGGTGTGTATCTGTCCTTCACATGACCATATGTGTAACGGAGGTAATCTTGCCCTCGCTGTTTCACTCTGCGTTGTATTTGTTTAAGAAGGACACAGCCATCGGCCTGATATTCACACGTTTATTGCTGCCTCCTGATACATGCAAATGACGAACATAAAATCCGTTGGACAGAAGTTAGCAAGTCGTTCAGCTCCTCTGTCTTATACATCCAAAGAAAGAGCTAACACGTGCACAAAACACTCAAGTGCAAAACGTGACCCACCTGATACATGCAAATGACGAACATAAAATCCGTTGGACAGAAGTTAGCAAGTCGCTCAGCTCCTGTCAATACAAATCAGGCAAGCCACTTAAAACAATATGCACAAAACAAGCGCACATGTAGGCTAGCTAACTCGCTAGCGTGTGTCTGCAGGACGCATACCTACCTCTGTCTTATACATCCAAAGAAAGAGAGAGGAAAGGAAGAACCCAAAGACAACCCCTCAATCACACCCACTTCAAAACATTGTATTCAAAATAATACTCTGGAACCAATAATCTGCACCTTAACCGTGCTAGATAATTAACCCATGAAGGGAGGACAATTCAGGGAAGCATAATAAACCCTGTTACATATGCTATCAAAATGAATTTGAGGATGGTACCAAAACTAGTTGCCTATAAAACCATACCTCAAAAAGTGTCAAATTGTTGCATAGTGTTACTTCAAGAATCCCTTGTAACTGCTCTCACTACAACTGCCTTTAATATTACATCGACTCTGGGAATACTTTCCCCCCTGAATGTTCTCTTTCTATTCACTGACAGTCTGCTGCCTGGCATGCAGGGGCGTAGCTATAGGGGCTGCACCTGGGCCCGTGAGGTGTCGGGGCCCGTAGCCGCGCTCAAAGATATACACGCGTAAGTTAACGGGCCCCCTGTCAGGGAATGTTGCTTTTACATAGCGGGCCCACCCTCGCTCCCTGTACAGCGTCAAATTGTCTCGGGTCTGCTTATGTTCAAAAGCACATTATTGTAAGAATTAGAGAAGTGTCAAATGCTATATATACACCTGAAAAGGCAAACTTATCTCAGTCATGGTTGTGATTATTTTTTGGGAAAAAGTAGCAATTTATAACAAAATCATATGCTTATCCTACATACACTATAGGAACTATCAAAACACTATTCAATTAAATGAATAAGTTCTTATTTTCTTTGGTATTTTTGTGATTAGCAATGATGATTGCTGGGTAATATGTATGTTGTTGTCCAATGTCAAGTCTCTATTTGATCATGTGACAATACAATACGCTATAGTTAAACCAATTCTGATAACCTAGGTCATTGAGCACTGCATAGCACAACTTTACTCGTAACAATGCCTTTTAAGCACAAGAGTGGAAGTAGAAAAGGGCAAGAGAAAAAAGAACAGGAGGAGAAGGCGGCAAAGCTGCCTAAATTAGATTATTTTGGCTTTTGAATTGCCGTCAACTAGTCGCCAGCCCACGGAGTCATTAGTGCAGCAGTTCAGCTGGGATCAGAATCGCTGTTTCTGCCCTCAGTGGTGTGTCAGCAACCATGCAACAGTTAACAATTGTTACGGTAAGAAATGTTCCTGCTGAGAGTCAAACAAGACTTAGTTCATTGTGTACACACCAATCACTTCTAAAATATGTAAGGTTGATTAATTAAACACTATTTATATCGATAACAAACACCTTTGATTAACGTTTTTTTTAGACGCGGTTGTGGAAGTAGGGAACGCTACGATTTTATTTTTTTTAGCGTTCACTAGGGGGGCCCGTCATAATATCTTGCACCTGGGCCCGTCGTTACTACGTTACGCCACTGCTGGCATGTAACATGTTTAGCAACTCCCTTACTCCTTCAGTGGTCCCAATACTTGTAATAAGTGTTACTGGCAAGTCTGGAAAATGACCATTCACTCGGCAAACCGAAATCACCAAACTAAACGTTGTGTCAGTGCTGACTCTTGCTAAGCAAATGTCAGACTCGGTAGTGTTTTCCGGTCCCATACACTTTAACCGCGGTGATGAGATGTATAGCATATATTTTTTATTTATTTTCAGTTGTCAAAGTAGTGGGGACACAAGTAACCCGGCGTAACTGACGTCAATGTGTTGAAATCTGGAAATCTTGTGTCTCACCGTCCGCAAATACTTCAATCCTACATCGCCATCTAGTGGAAAGATACGAAGCTTCTTCTACTTCTACATGGAGCGAAGGTGTCAGCAACAAAGTCACGTGATTTCAGTATCCGCTCTATTTTACTATAACTTTCGTTATCGTCAAACTGAGAAGGTGAGTCTGGCAGTCATGTTTTCTTATAACATTTTGTCGAAAGGTTATTTGTGTATGCTAGATAGAAACTACTGGACTAGATTACTTAATGATATTTGTGTAACCTTTTTAGTTGCCCCAGGTGAGTTTGATTCGCACCACTTTTTTCGAATGTTGCGGAAATTCTTGCTTCAAGGTTGCGTAGGCGTAGGATACGGCGAGAAGGCCCACCAAGCCTATTAATTAAAATTAAATAAATTAACCTTTTTAATGTCCCAGCCAATTTTGATTCGGACTTTTGACTCAAATTCGAGTGTTTTTGCTTCATGGTTGCGTACGACACGGCGACAACGCACACCAAGACTATTCATGAAAAATAAAATAATGTTGACATTTTAGAAAATGTATATAACAGCAGTCCTACTCTGCAGGAACAAACCATTCCATTGTCTGTGTATTTGTAATCTAAGCCTAAATCAGTGCTTGAGGGCATGAGTCGTTCAACAAGGATTTCAGGAAGTCAGGAAGTCCGCCCAACATTCTGTTATTACACTGCATCTGTTTGGCAAGCGGCTCAGTCTAAAACACACTTATTCAGTATACTTTTCACTAATGCAACTTGATTTTTTGTTTCATTTTATGTTGCAATTTTCGACCTGAGGTGAAGCTCCAAGATATAAGTAATAAACTGTGGCAAATCTGTGAATGAATACCATTTTATGGTCGTAACACAGTGAGGGCAATGACCTGGTGTGTGGATATAATCATCTCTGCACCACTAAGTGATAGGTGAAAATTCACCCTAGTTACCTCAGGACTCCGGAGCTGCATATAAGTATATTTATTAGACAAACAACAATTGCAATCGGGCTCATTCCCAGCACAAGGCTGAAAGTGAAGCAATGATAAACACATCGCACAAGGTTTATATAGACAGAAGTTGAGCGTTCAGCAGGGAAAACCACGTGGTGGATTTCTGACGCTTGAGGCAAGGATGGAAGTTTTGCAAGGTCAGAAGAAGCACAGTTCGAACCTTCTTATCACCTCTGGTCTAAACATGCTCTTGTACATATGCAGACTGAGACCCCATGCAGACGGACTCTAGTTTGCCTGAACCCGGGTTCAGTTTTCACACCTATTTCACACCTACCCACTTTTTACATTGCGTGCACATGAACCCAGTGAATCCGATTGACTCAGCTGTAGTACATCCCCCACGCCTGTTGGTGGCGCTTTGGTGCTACAGACAACTGAAGAAAACGGAGAAGAAGACAGGAGCATGCTATCAAAATAACATATGACAGTAGTTGAGCTCCAACTAGCAACCTTTAGCTTAGCCGCATAGCCTACATTTGATCTGCACAGTAACACATTATGGTGGTTTATAAAATCAGTGGTAAGAGCAGACTGTAGGTTAAGCGAAAAATAATTGTATTTGTTATTGATAATAAAGAGTTTAGAACAGTGCAACATGACATGTCTGAGTTGTTTAAATGCCTGTGCTTTATGGAGATGCTGAGCTTGAGCACGAGAGACCACAATGCAAGTGCTGTGGATCCTGGATGTTTCATGGTTTACAATTGCTTCCAATTTCATGGTTTTATTACTAACAACAAATGTAGGCTATTGTTGAGGGCTTTGTCCTTCACGTACTGTAGGCTACCTCTGAAGTAACGTTAACGCTAGCTAGTAGCTATCGCTATCGTTGTCTGACAGGACTAAAGCTAACGTAGCATTCATCTGTTTTGAAACTTCCGTCTATAATAAAAAATCTTTTCACGTCAGATTTGCTCATATAGGCTATTGCTGACACTTTTAAAAACTGTTTTTTGAAAAATGGTCTGATGCAAATAGATTAAACAGTGATATATTAAAGTGTGGCTTGTTAATGTCATCCCTTTCCTAACAACAGATAGATAGATACATTTGTATTAATCCCGTTAGGGAAATTCACGTGGAAAAGGAGCAAGGTAATAGGAAGAATTATTTTTTTTTAAACTGGAGAGCTGTTATAACTGGCTGCCACACTCACTGCGCCATGGCAACCCATTCCGTAATTAAATAATGCCGGTTGTGTCCGTTGTTCTGGCTGGTCTAATGATGCAATCACGTGGGGCAATCCCGATTTGGACCCCCGATTCGAGGGAGTGCGGATACAGTGTGCGGATACAGTGCGTTCGTCTGCACGATAGGGCTATCCGGACTCGGGGTTCACCGGGTCCAGACAAACTAGAGTCCGTCTGCACGGGGTGTGAGTGGCACCTAATATTCTAAGTTACACACACGCAGAAACACAGAAAAGCCATGTTTCTGCTTTCATAGGCACATGATTCATACAAGGTAATTAATAATACAAGGCACTTGATTATTATATTCTTAAGTCATTAACACTGTTTGGAAATTATCTCCATCACTAAGGCTAACCGTTGGATAATATGTGAGGGAGGAGGCAACATATATAAGGAAGATGTCTGACTATGCCCTATGTTAGATAGCAGGTAGAAATATCTCATCCATATTTTAGATTGATTTTATTATATGTGTAAACCAATAAATCAAATCAAACTTTATTTGTACGGCGCATTTCATACACAGAGGTAACACAATGCGCCTCACAGTAGGAAAGAAAAGGGGGGGGGGGGGGGGGGGGGGGTTTGCAAACACTTGTAAAAAACACACAGATTTTCCAGAGATAAATAAACAGGCAATGACATACTAACCATACTGGACCCGCAAAGGGTGGATTGCTACACGATTGGTTCACTAAATCACATAAGACACACCTCCTCCCTCATTTACATTTTTATTGGAGCAGCACGTCATCGGCAACAATATCCCCAAAACATGCTGCTTTAAATTCCAAAGGTACCTCGTATTGGAAAACTTTCAGATTCATTAAGGGTGAGAGCATTTTTATTGGTCTGGGTTCTAAAGTTAGAGCACCCTACCCACCCCCTCTAAAAAAATCATCAGTCTCAAAAACCCTCTGGTGTCTTGTGGCCGTAGGACACAAAAAGAAAGGCCACCTTCTCCTGTGCCCAGTGTGATGTCCATGAGGAGTGACAGGTCAAAGGGCACGCCAAAGGATCTTAAAGAACAGGAGGTCACAGAGTAAGTCAACCCTCACCTCACTGCACAGAGGAGCAGATTCACTAGACTAGTTTTATTCTTTTAATTCTGTTAGAATTGTTTCAGATTTTGTATTTGCTCTTTTATTATTTTATTATACAGATTATTTGCTGTTTGGATCCTCTTTGTAATGTTATGAATGTTATGACGTGCCTTGTTCTCACAGGAATGTCATGGAGAGACCAGACTCCCCTTTGTCCAGTGTGTCTGTGAGGAGTGATGCATCCAGATTCATCAGACCAGACGTCACATGGGAAGGATCCAGGTACACATACTGTATTAATAACCAGTGATGGGACTAATGCATTATCAAGTCATTTGATTACAGTAAACTCATTACATTTACATGAACCAAGTAGGGAAGCACATTAAATTTCTAATATTTGTAATTACATTACAGTTACACACCACTGTAGAATGTACTGTAGTTACTTAAATACTAATTTTCTAGGTAGATAAATACGTTTATTCCAATCTGCCTACACTGTTGGTGTCATATTGTACACACTAAGGATGTTTATCGCCAGCACCGCCAGCAGACCGATGCACTGATGATGGAGATAATTGTGGCACTATAATCAGGATATGAACTGAGTGTCAGTATTGTAGATGTGGACTGAACCTTCCAGAAGGTAATGACGTGTCATCATACAGTACTTATCTTCTCAACTGAGTATGAAAAAAAACTCAGTACACAAATTAACTAAAGCAATTGGTCACAGCACTTTGGTCGACGTGAGTTGTTTTTAAAATGTGCTTTATAAATATATTTCATTTGACTTGACTAAAGATGATTAAGTCTATTTACTGTTTCGAATAAGTAAAGACAAAATATATTATTATAATCTAACGTAACACAAATAATACAGCGCTGTGAAAAGTATTTGACCCTTCCCGATTTCTTCTATTTTTGCTTATTTCTCACATTTAAATGTTTCAGATCATCCAACTTATTATAATATAAGACAAAGACAACATGAGTTAATGCTAAATGTAAAATACAGCGGATTCTAGACCTTACAAAACCGTCGTAACCATCATAATCCATGTTTCGGAGACATAACACTAAATATATTGTATAGCTATTTCTTTGTAGGAACAATGCATTTGGGGAAGATGTTGAGGTCAACAACAAACAAAAAAAGAAGTATAATGTAATGTGAAAGTAAGACATGCCCTAAATGTAGTGTAAGCATCACTGTAAACGGTATCAATACGCGGCTCTATAGTAAAACATAGCGCCGCATTACTACACATAAAATAGTTCCTTGAATATAACACAAAGACACATATTAATTATGCTTTCATGTATTGAAGGAAAAGAGTTATTCAAAACCTACATCACCCATGTGAAAAAGTAATTGCCCCCCTAAACCTAATAACGGGTTGTGCCACCCTTGGCAGCAACAACTGCAATCAAACGTTTGCGATAACTGGCAATGAGTCTTTTACATGGCTGTGAAGGAACTCTGGCCCACTCTTCTTTGCAGAATTGTTTTAATTCAGCCACATTGGAGGGTTTTCGAGCATGAACTGGCAGTTTAAGGTCATGCCACAGCATCTCAATCTCAATTTGACTAGGCCACTCCAGAACCTGCATTTAGTTTATTTTCAGCCATTCGTAGGTGGACTTGCTTGTGCGCTTCAGATCATTGTCCTGCTGCATAACCCAACTGCACTTGAGCTTTAGGTCACAAACTGATGGCCAGACATTCTCCTTCAGGATTTTTTGGTAGAGAGCAGAATTTATGGTTCCATCAATTATGGCAAGTCGCCAGGTCCTGAAGCAGCAAAGCAGCCCCAGACCATCACACTACCACCATCGTTGGCTTGATGTTGTAACCCTTTCCAGATTGATAGATGTCAATGACTGGGTTTCTCATCTGTTCTGGAATTTCATCTACTGCTTTTTGAGACCTTTTAGCCTACTCCACATTGCCAGGCAGGTTCTATTTAAGTGATCTTTAGACTCAACAAGTAATCACGCCTGGGCGTGTCCAGTGAAATTGAACCAAATTATCAATTCAATTTGATTTACTAACTAAGAAACTGTAGAGCCTACAAAGGGACAGTGAGGAAAACGGCTCAAAACCAGTACAGCTCGTAATGTCATGGCCTTTAGAGTGCATAGGCCATTGACGAATGTCCTCCATTTCGCTCGGTTGTTGGCAGTTCTTTCAACGTCTCCCCAGTTGAGTCCTTTCCCGGCCATTTCTGCCTGGACACTTCTCCTCCAGCTGTTCCTGGGTCGACCTGGTTTTCTTCTTCCCTGTGGGTTCCATTTCAGGGCTTGCCGAGTGATGTTTGTGGCCGGTTTTCTGAGGGTATGTCCAATCCAACTCTACTTTCTCCTGAGAATTAGCATGTCAATTGGATCCTGGCTTGTTCTTTTCCACAAGTCCACATTGCTTATTCTGTCCTTCCCCCAGATGTTCATTATCCTTCTGAGGCAGGTGTTGATGAATGTTTGCAGCTTAGTGGTTCTTAGTGGCTGCAAGACTGCTCCTACCCAAAAAAAATAATTAATGAATTAATTCATTCATTCATTCATTCAACAAATCCATTCATGTGTCCTTGTAGAGTGTCAGCTGGACGGGTGCTGTGTGATGTCTGCCCAACTCCAGCTGTGAAGACCTGTTTGACCTGTGGGGATTCCTACTGCATGACCTGCATCAGGCCTCACTACTCTGACCCAGATCTGGAGAGACACCAGCTACAGGACCTTCAGGATCAGAGCCTCTGTCAACAGCACCACAAACAGCTGAAGTTCTACTGCTGGACCGACCAATCAGCAATCTGCTCACGCTGTTATCATAAAGATCACAATGGACATGACGTTGTGGAGCAGGTGGGCACATATACAGATCAGGAGTGGGTTCTTCGTTATTATACCGCGGCTTGGTTGAGTTTTCTATTGTGACACGAGCTTTAGAACGTCAATTAACTTTGATATTTGCTCACCTATGAAACAGTCCCAGGTTTTTGACTGTATTACGCTTGCATGTCAATCTGCCAAAATTAATTCTGAAGAATAACTAAACTGTTACTATGTGACAGAGTTACAAATTAGTGGATTGATGGAGATTTCAATTGAATGGGAAGGTGTGTCCAAACTTCTGACTGGTACTGTATATCTGGGCTGAAGACCACAGTGATTTTACAAACTTAAGGCTCAACAGAATTCTGGGATATGCTAGCTTGGCAATGAGAGATATGGAACTAATGACAGAGCTTTGGCCATAGCAACCATCCAACTCTTCGGATGTACAGGATTCACGGAAATAACATATTTTGTTGGAAAACGGCGAATTTAGCCGAAAATTGACTAGTTTGCAGGTATGGTGGGTATACAACTTGCTAGAACATGTCATAGAACGTGTCGCGTTTTGACTATCGACTCTTCATTTGTTAAGAGGTGTAAACCGCTGCCCACAGGGTTCTGTAGTCATTATTGCATTATTACATTATTTTAAAAGCAGAGGACCCTTTCATCATTGCAACAGCCCACCAACAGTGGAGCCAATTAGTTTATACATTTGATCCAGATCAGTCAATGATCAGCGATAACTAGTCTGTTAGCGAATATAGTTAACATTAACGGTAATCTCACTGTCCCTTGGATGACACCTTTGTCTGCTTATCGTGATCTTGAGCATTTCTGGAAATTAAAAGAACTTTTCACAAACTAAAATCATTTGAAGCCTTGCTCTACAGATGAAAGCAACAAAAAAAAATCGGAGAATAACGGGAAACACAAGGTACGTGTTAGCTTGTTTGCTATAATATTGATTCTGAATAAGAACCTGAGCAGCCAACACAAAGCAGATCCCCATTTCACTCCACTCTTCCCCCTCACTATGGCTCCCTTGAAGTATCCCTTAGAATAGGCATGCAATTGTTTACGCATTTACTACACATTTGTTTACATATTTACTACAAACATGTTCCTCCCTAAACTGAAATGTAAAGGAAGGAAGGGATCCCTGGCACTGAGGTACTCTTCTTTTTCCTGGACCACTGGTCAAGAACTACCATGCATACTGTTTCAGCAATAGCGAGGTTACAGCTTCAATATCTGTTCTATGGTGTCCTCGACATCAGAGGGAAATCATCACGCCTCTAAGTTTGAGCTGAATCACTTAGCTATTAAGTAGCTATTGTACAGTTTGCGATAGGTAATGTATTACTCGATAGTCATAATTAACTGTTAACGGGGTCCTACTGGCAAATAAAAGGCCAGCAACTAAATTCTGACCAATGAAGTAGCGAATGAAACGCTCCATAGACAAATGATGAGTCGACACGTCACAAGCGCGACACTTTCTATGACGTAATTTAGCAAGTGGTATACTCTAGCAAGTTGTATACCCACCATCCATTTAGAACTAATGACAGGGCTTTGGCCATAGCAACCATCCATTTAGAACTAGTAACAAAACGTTGGGTTTTAACTCTGTTTAGGGATCAATGTGTAAAATGATATTCCCAAATGAACATAACCCAAGTGTGGCAACTGTTGCATAAGTGGTGGTGTCGTTCGTTATCCCTTCT
>NC_045153.1:1876510-1888001 GCF_900700415.2 Clupea harengus | reverse complement strand
AGACACACACACGCATACACACACACAAAAAGACACACACACACACACAGAGACAGACAAACACACACACACACACACAGAGACACACACACACATACACACACACAAAAAGACACACACACACACACAGAGACAGACAAACACACACACACACACACAGAGACACACACACACACACACAGACACACACACACACACACAGACAAACACAGACACACACACGGAGAGAGAGAGACACACACACACACACAGACACACACACACACACACTTAAATTACACCTGCAACCTCAATCTCTCTTTCTCTCTCAAACACACACACACACACACACACACACTGCAATTACAACTCTATACTCACTCTGTCAAACACACCCACACACACACCCACATCAATGACTTTGATCACCCCTTTCATACCTAGTTAGACCCCATACTGTTCCCCTTCCTAATATGCCCCACCTTACACCTTGAACCAGACCCCCAGACACACCCAGTATGTTAAGGTGTGTATTCTACCTTCCTATAACTGAATGGGACTTGTGTGCTATTCTAGCATAATGTGCCATTTTTGTCTTTAGTTTGGTCCCTTTCCATGATCTTGTGGCCTTTTGTTTTTCTATTATTCTGTGTAGTTACATGTTGTAGCCTGTAGATGGCAGTATAAGACCATCAATGAGGTAGATTCTCGTCAGTTAGGAGGAGAGTGAAAGTGAAACTTAGGAGAGTTGCAGAGAGAAAACAAAGTATTACTACACAGCAGAAGATTTAGAGGAATCTCTGTGAGAGGATTATGCTGTGGGTTTGCCGTGTGGAGGCACCGACCGCTACATGTGATGAGAGAACGGAGCAAGTTGGGATGCTGGGAGATTGAGGAAACATCACCGCCTTTGGAAGGGACTAACCCTACACTACACTACACTATGGAGAATACATCCTAATCATCCCTCATTCTCTCTCTCCATCATAGCGTGTTGTGTGTGTGCTTCAGATCTGTTGCATAGAATACGCAGAATAAACCGACACCCTACCTATCAGACTGGCATTCCATCGAGTCCTTTGCTCAATCATGCAACCGCAACTAACTTCAGAGGTGAAATAGAGGTCTGCTATGATATAGCATAACAGTGGGGTTTTCACATGAAACACAACGCTCTTTCAATACTCACTGTCTCTTTCTCACACTCGCACGCCCACACACACACACACACACACACGTCTCTTACCTTTGTCCTTGTGCCCAGCTGCCATTTTGCCTTCCTGAAACAGACACAGATAATGTATCTCCCTTAGCTATGAAGCTCATCATTAACCCATCATCATCATCATCATCATCATAATCATCACTGCCCATATGTATATGTTTTACATCATGTGCTGTTTAAGACTGGAGTGATCTGTTGTATTTATACTGCCTTTATACAGTGATATGTGTTGGCTAATAGATTGTGCATGAACTATTATTACATAGATAATTTCTGCTCATCACAAAGTAGGTCTTACCTCAGTCTAGTGTTTCAGCTATGGGGAGTGAAGTTCCTCTGCTTCTAAGAATCTTAACACACCAAACACACACAGGCTGTTTCTCCTGCAGACTGGACACTCCTGCTGTAGACAAGCTTTACACACACTGTGACTACATGACAGGAGAAAAGGATCCCTGAGTGTTTCAGCGTAAACTGGAGAACTCCTCTTCAGAGAGCTACGGAGGCCATTTTCTCTCCCAGTAACGGTCCCTCGTCTGAAATGTCTGATCACTTTCACAGTTTTACTTTCCCATTTAGTGGTGCAAGAAGTGCGGAGTCTCTGGATTAGTCCTTTTCCTCTCAGTCCCCTGCCTGATGTCAGCTGTAGCTCCGTTAATCAGCTGTGTTCTCCTGCAGATATCTCAACTGTCCTGTCACCTCTATAAAAAGTTTCCTCGGCGAAGTGTGTCGATCTGTGGTCATACGTCTGGGGGGAGGAATTTTCTAGAGGAACCTGGTTGGTTATCACGTCCCATGACCGAATTTGATTGACACCTAAATGGCCAATCTCATGCAGAGTCCTCTCACTGGCAGCCGCTGTTGGTTGCCGCGATCTCCGTAATACGAGCTCAGTAAAAACCCGCAATGTCTCCATGGCTAACCCGGAGTTTCAAGTGTACAAATAAATATAGTAAGCAAACTCAAAGCAAAAACAACTCGTATTGTTGTGGGAGCGAGACTATTTGGGTGAGAGTGAGGGGACTGGGAGCGAGCTGCAAGCTGTGCAGAAAGAGAGAGAACACGCAGAGAGACGAGTGGTGGAAACAAACAGTGAACTGACGAGGATGAATAACTTTTTTTAAACCGCTGAGTTGTAAGCTACTGCATTTCGCCCTCCTGTCCTGCAACATACATTTACATGTCCAAAACGAACCAAAACACGTCTCTCACTCTCACACACGTAATTCCTCTCCAACGTAGTGATATTATTATCTGTGTAACAATAGTATATTGTGTCCGCACGGACCGGTTTGAATGTGGCACCTGAAGTGAGCGTGATCTGTGATTTGATTTCAGCAAATGTGTGTGAATGGTAACAAGGAATATCACTCCAGTTAAATTGTGAAGAGGATTAGTTTTTCACAGTAACAGTAATGAGTTCTGTCATTCAGAGATGATTTGTATTGTGCGCATTTTTGACAGTTCATTAAGAGTCAAAGAAAAAGAGAAAGGATGTAACAATAGTAATTGTGTCGGCACGGACCTGTTTGAAAGTGCGAGTTGGACGTGAGATGCACGTAGGTTGTACTGTATGTGAGAGACGTGTCAGTAAGTTAATAAAGCGTTGCCCTGCCTGTTGCCCTGGCTGTTATAACGTTTTTTTGTAGTTCCTTTATGCGAATAGGAGCAGAATAAAACAATGTGTTAAGAATCCACTGAACATTCTATCTCTGTAGCACAGAATAAGTACTGTATGTTAGTGACGTGCGGTGATGTCAGTAAGAGGGTAGACACTGAGTTATGAAAGCCAGATTACCTAATTTATTGTTTAGGCTAATAGGCTACATCAAAACAGTACGCACAAGCGCGGCACACACGCACGGTCGATATCAAGAAATGTCCAATCAGGATGACACATCATCGCACACGCACACACGCACGCACACACACCAGTTAATGTCCAGCATCAGAATGCAACCATCTTTATCCTTAATTATTGCACAGCGGAAATTATGTTTGTCAGTCAGCAACAATGAGAACACACACTGCTCAATTGAATATGAAGGCAAATGGCTTGCAGTTGTAACGATGGTCAAGCAACGGGGAGACGGAGGCGAATCTGTTGAACTTTCTTTTATTTTCCTTTAGAAAATAAATCAAAACATTGCCATCAGGCTTTGGTGTGAACGTACAGCATCCGATCAAAAGCATAGGCTTCTCTGCTGATTACTTCAGTAATAGAAAATATGTACAAAACTTTTAACTTCCCATACACAGTGGAATGGGCATAACTGTAGCCTAAGTGCACAGAGTTACAGCACTTCATTCAAACCTATTTACATTATGGAGCCACATACCTTTAGAAAATAAATCAAAACATTGCCATCAGGCTTTGGTGTGAACGTACAGCATCTGCACAAGCAAAATATAAAGCGTTACATATAGGCAACATCTACGTCAATATCCTATTGTACACTATCAGCGCTTGCTAGCCAGCAATGCGCCAGACAGAATGTCTGAACACATGGAACGATAGCTAATTAACGTTCGGTTAAACTAGCTAACATTCGCTGTCATAATAATAATAATACTTCATACTTCATACTTAATACTTAATACGTAATAATACTTTCAATGCATGTTTAACTAAACAGTTAAATCCCTGCATGTTATATTGAACAGTACATTTAAAGCATGGACGTGGCTAGCGGAGTTTACGGCTAGTCGGGAACATATCAGGTACAGTGCTTTGTACAGTCAACCTACCCGATCAAAAGCATAGGCTTCTCTGATCGGGTAGGGAGACAGCACTGGACTAAACGCATCAGATCTGCAGTACACCATATGGCCAAAGGTGGCTCCCATTCACACTTTTTAAACAAGGCAGTTTAATTTTGGCGAAAATCATATAAAACCATACACTACAATTTTAACTCTGTTACACAGTCGGCATTAATTCAACCACACTTATCAATTCAAAATTAAGCCCAAAATAGTTTCTGACTCACCAATCGGTATATTATTTGTATATAAAATCCATCCGCCGCTCTTTCCTCGTGAAGACGTCGATCACAGCGTTGTAAAACTCCTCTTTACAGGCCTTCAGTTTGCATAGTCTCTGGCTCTCAATTGATAGAATGGCAAGGGCTGAAAGACGCAGTAGTTCATGTAAGGTTGGCGTAGGCCTCCCTCTTGCTAGTAACTCATGTTTTCCATTAAAATCGAGCTTGGAGAAATTTCCCAGTTCTATGATATCGTTAGATACCGCTGCTGTCATTTTGACTTTGAATTTCGCGGGTATTACGCTTAGCTGGTGTAATGACGTCAGCTGCGCAAATGTCCAGCAATATCTCGATTTTAATTGGTCCATGTTTGATACGTAACGTAGTGATTACTGGCATAACATATTTACGTGCAAAGGCAGAGCAGAGTTGTGCTTTTCGACGTACATGTTAAAGAATACAGGGTCGAAGTGCGCATGCGCAACATGAGTTTTTCGTTGTCATCCGCAATGAATGGACAGTAAAAGCACTGATTATTCTACCATTTTTTTGGATTTGATTATGCGTAACTGCTACATTTGTCATCGTAACGTCTAAACAATTGGAATAACACACATATTGCATATATAAATCACAAGAATAATCAGTAAAAATACAAATACAAGTTTATTAAATACAATTATTTAATAAACATTTTTACGTTTGAATTTTGGCAGGGTAGGCAGTGCCTCTGTTGAACCTTAGTGAATGCAGTATAGTATTTAGGACATTTCCAGGTTTCACATAGAACATAAAAAAAACATTGGATCACAATGGTATGTGAAATACAAATTTTGTTTGAATTCACTTAATCTAAAGTTAGGTTCATTTCAACTCTGTTACACCTGCTTGAAAACCCCAGAGAAATGCTCACTAGTGGTTCTGATTATAGGAGAAGGAGGAGAGGAGAGAGAGAGGGGGAAGAGAGGAGAGTGGAGGGTGGGGAGAGAGAAGGGAGAGAGAGAGGGTGAGAGTGGAGGAGAGAGATAGAGGGGGCCTAATTCTATATAGGCATATGTAGCAGACCAGTGGAAAAGAATCTGATTTGGCCTCTTTTTCCTCACCAGCTGTTCTTCAACTGTAGGGAGAAACCGCAGGAATGATGAAGCCCTGGGAACAGTTTTCATGTGCTGATCTTTTCACATCATGTGCTTATCATCACGATGAATTGTGTGTGTGTGTGTGTGTGTGTGTGTGTGTGTGTCTGAATAATGTACACATTCTCAGTCACAGTGACGGCTTCAGCCTTGAATCATGGCGATAGGAAATGTTTGACATGCACTTTCTAGCATTGGCCAGCAGATGGCGATGGGAGATGGCAGTGTTTCCCCTCCTCGATGACTCTATCTGTTCAATCACTAACATCCTTTTGTCCAATCTGTAGTCGCATTTTCAAAACTCTAAACACAATTAGCACAACATCTTTCTGTTGTGGACCACACCATTACAGTAACTCAATCCATGTTGTTGACACAGAATATGTAGTCAATTAACACATTTCTAAACTGCTTACATTTGATTTACATACAAGCTAATCCCAGACGCTCAACCGTTCCTTACATTATCAAGAATGTTCAACAAACCAAGTGATGCATTTCCCAGGGGGCTTCTTCTAGCCGCACTGTTGCTACGTCTCAGTAGCGAGTAGACCACCAGTCCCCATGCTAACACATATACCACCAGTCCCCATGCTAACACATGTACCACCAGTCCCCATGCTAACACATGTACCACCAGTCCCCATGCTAACACATATACCACCAGTCCCCATGCTAACACATGTACCACCAGTCCCCATGCTAACACATATACCACCAGTCCCCATGCTAACACATATACCACCAGTCCCCATGCTAACACATGCTAACACATGTACCACCAGTCCCCATGCTAACACATGTACCACCAGTCCCCATGCTAACACATATACCACCAGTCCCCATGCTAACACATATACCACCAGTCCACATGCTAATGTGGGTTTTATACCTGCTAGGGTGCTCATATCTACTAGGGTACGTCATAGACGCCATTTTGTCTGTCGCGATTTGACGTATCGACTCCTCATTCGTTAACCTCTGCTCGCGGAGTTCAAGGGCATAGCTGTTGAATATATGCCTAAATGTAAAATGCCTAATATAAAAAAGGACCTGATCGTGTTAATGCTGACGGTCAACTATAGTGGTAAACCGTAGTAATAATACCCGAAGCACCGTTGTGGTCAAGTAAGGTCCACGTTTGTGTAGCGGCAAATAACAGTCACACTCTGATTGAAGGTTTTTTTTATCGTTTTGTTTGCCATGGATTGGTTAGTTAGTTTAGCTAACGGAAGCTACACAAGCCTAACAGCTAGCGAAACCGTTAGCTTACGCTAGCCACCTACACACACACACACGGGCATTTGACGATCGTATCCAAGTTGTTATTGAATAAACTTCAACTTCAACCACTACTTAACACGTACGACCTCCTGTAAAGGTAAGTACTATATTATGCCATTGTATTACTTTGCAGTTGACTTAGTCCTGTTGTTACATAGGCAAGGTGTATTGGGGCTAGCCTACTGTCATTCATTTATGGATGAGCAAGCACCAGTGTGTCAGTGAGAGCTGTTTTTGTGTACCAATAATGACAACGTTGGTAATCGGCTGTGTTTTCTGTTTGTGAAAGTCAGTAAAAACGTCTTTTAAAATTTGTATCGTCTTCTAGTTTTGTAAGACTAGTTTGCCAGATAACCTGCTAGCTAGCTACCTTGTCTGAGGTAATATAAGTCTGAGGAGTTAGTCGATAGCGAGCTATTGAGTGAACCAGCCTCATCACTCTCTAAATTGAAAAGACATAGCTAGATCATTGACATTGTACCCTTTGCAAAACCGCGACAACTTCGTTGCAGATGAGACACATGGGCTTTCCATTAGTGAAACCGGGTAAGATAAAGGCAAAGTTGTCTCCATATATCTTTATGAGCTCCGTTGTCAACTTTCCTCTTCAGCCCTTTTGACAAAGACATCGTATGCTTATTTCTCTCTGCACGCTATTTTCCTCAAATAATAAACAATATAACATTGTAAGGAGGCGCATCAACCAACTATTTCGAAATAAAAGTAGCCTAAGATAGACGCTAAGTAGTAGCCTAGGTCTAATTAGGAGGCTCAACTCTATCATTGCTATTCACAATAGGCGAGACTATATTGACAGAGGGGCATACGAGAGAGTTCGTTAAAATAATTAAATTATTCAAACAGACAACCAATGGGCTCATTCACATTGTTTATTATCATTAGTTATTTGTAGTAGACCTATCCATTCTCCATGTAGGCCTAGTTGTTGCGAGTGCAGGTAAGGGGCACCTATCGCAGTGTCTAAATAGGCAGTCATTTGTTCTACAAAACATCTAAATATGTGTAAGTCATGACATGCAAATGGTTTTAACCAGCTTTATGTGTCTACCATATGCTTCATCAGTTTCAGTGACAATGTGTTTTTGGTAGGTACAGATTGGCATTTTTTTTAATGTTTGTTAAATTAATTATTGTGTGTTTGTTTTTCCCCTCAGGTTTACCTACAGAGAGGCACACCTAGGAACCAAAGCAACATCCATGGACCCACACCTGGCATACTAAGCTGAAGAGCCAACACAAAGCCGATCAGGACATGCCCCCCACTTTACTCCGCTCTTCCCCCTCACTATGGCTCCCTTGAAGTTTACCTTAGAACAGGCATGCAATTGTTAACACATTTACTACCCATTTGTTTACATATTTACTACAAACATGTTCCTACCTAAACTGACATGTAAAAGAAGGGATCCTTGGAACTGGGGTACTCTTCTTTTTGCTGGACCACTGGTCAGGAACTACCATGCTTACTGTTTCAGCAATAGTGAGGTTATGGCTGCAATATCAGTGGTACACTGCTCTACGGTGTCCTCGACATCGCCCACACGGAGGAGTGTAAATGGAGGAGACTATGCTGCTGAGGTAAATGTCCCTGTGATCCTGATTTTCATTACAATATTATGTCTGGTCCACTGTTTTAATATTGTCGCTCGGACAACCTGTGCTTTTATGGATCCTGGGGTTAGGGCTGGCCCTGATAGTGTTGTTGCCCTAGCCAAGACTTTACATTGCCCCCCCCCCCCCCCCCCCCAAACTATGACACACTATGCTCTACCTCCAAATGATGATACTGATCTCACTTCTATTGAATACTAAGATACTAATTTATATTAATTGATGTTTGCATGCTCGTCCATGAAACATGACCTGTTGTATTTCATTTGATAGCTATTTCAATGTTCAGAAAGGGTATGGGGTGGTAGTAGAGTAGTTCAGTAAGAGGATGACGGTAGTGCCAAGTATCCCTTCCTTTTCACATTTGAATTTCAGGAGGACATAAAAATGTTTTTAGACGATTGTGTGTTTGCACAAGGCCTCACAGCTGCGAGCAGATTTTTGTAATCAACCCATGGTAAGGAGGAGTGCAGTGAAGCAAGGGATCCTGAGTAATTGTTGGTTCATGACCTCAGCATACAGAGACCCTCCACCTGAAGACCTAACTTCCTGCAATCACCCGACACTAAATGTCTTACATTGAAATAAAAGATAAAACAACTCTGTATACTGTCATAGTTCTGCAATGTTTATATGTGTAATTTTTTCCAAATGTAATGTAAGCCAAGTTGCATTGAAACAGAGGTGGTGACATGGTTCTGTGCAAAAGTTTTAGGCAGGTGTGAAAAAATGCTGTAAATCATCGAGTCTGTCTAGGATTACATGAAGAGACAGAAGGATTTGAGGAAGCCTACATCCAAGAAGATCTGTGGTTAGTTCTCCAAGATGTTTGGAACAACGTACCAGCTAAGTTCCTTCAAAAACTGTGTGCTAGTGTACCTGGAAGAATCACACCAAATATTGATTTGATATAGATTTCTCTTCTGTTCATTCACTGCATTTTATTAATTGATGAAAAAATTAACTGTTAACACTTCCATTTTGAAAGCATTCATAGTTTACAGCATTTGTTTCACACCTGCCTGAAACTTTTGCACAGTACTGTATATCAGAGACAGTTTAATTATCAAAGAAAATGAATTGATATTGGAGAAAGTATTGATGGCATACGTGTTGTAAATAAACCAAGTGTTTCGTCTTCAGAGCTAATTGTTGGTCAAGCCTCATATTCAGACTCACGTAAAAACACGTTAGTTACATTTTCTTAATCTACCCACCGATGTATTTATCGAGTGAATTATACCGCTGTATTTAAAATCAGGTTTGGTAAAAGGTAAATCTCGTAGCTACAGCCGCTAGCTAGCATCAGGTAAGTCTCGTAGCTACAGTCGCTAGCTAACTAGCATCAGGTGAATAAGCTAAACTTTATTTTTGTATTGCAACGGATGATTCGTTTGTGTCGTTGATTACAGAAAAAACAAGTGTTTCGTGACGGGAATCACCACTTTTCTGAATAGCTTAATCACTTAGCTATTAGCATGCTAAGTAGCTACTGTACAGTTCGCGATTGGTACTGTATTACTCGATACTGGTAATTAATTGTTTACAGGGTCCTACCGGCAAAATAATCGGGCAGCAAATACATTCTGACCAATGAAGTAGCGGTATGTAATACTCCGTTGACAAATAAGCAGTCGAGACGTCACAATCGCGACAGACTCTATGACGTACCCTAGTAGATATGAGCACCCTAGCAGGTATAAAACCCACACTAACACATGTACCACCAGTCCACATGCTAACACATGTACCACCAGTCCCCATGCTAACACCAGTCCCCATGCTAACCTCATATACCACCAGTCCCCATGCTAACACATGTACCACCAGTCCCCATGCTAACCTCATGTACCACCAGTCCTCATGCTAACACATGTACCACCAGTCCACATGCTAACACATGTACCACCAGTCCCCATGCTAACACCAGTCCCCATGCTAACCTCATGTACCACCAGTCCCCATGCTAACACATGCTAACACATATACCACCAGTCCCCATGCTAACACATATACCACCAGTCCCCATGCTAACACATGTACCACCAGTCCCCATGCTAACACATGTACCACCAGTCCCCATGCTAACACCAGTCCCCATGCTAACCTCATGTACCACCAGTCCCCATGCTAACACATATACCACCAGTCCACATGCTAACACATGTACCACCAGTCCCCATGCTAACACATGCTAACACATGTACCACCAGTACCCATGCTAACACATATATCACCAGTTCCCATGCTAACACATGCTAACACATATACCACCAGTCCCCATGCTAACACATGTACCACCAGTCGTCATGCTAACACATGCTAACACATGTACCACCAGTCCCCATGCTAACACATGTACCACCAGTCCCCATGCTAACACATGTACCACCAGTCCCCATGCTAACACATGTGAGTAGGCCACCAGTCCCCATGCTAACACATGCTAACACATGTACCACCAGTCCCCATGCTAACACATGTGTTGTGTTTCTGTCCCTTTAAGGGACTCTACGTCTTCCTCGCTTTGGGGGAAGAGGACAGCTCCTCAGTGAAGACCAAGATCATGCCATTGGAGGATTGATCATCCCTGACAATGCAATGCATATACAAACATATTAAAACAGAGACATTCAGACCAGAATTGGAGAGGACAAGCTGGTACCACCGGACAATGTGGAAATAATCAGCCTTGACTCCCACTGCTGGGATGCTATGAAGGTGCACAGTGTGACACACACACAAACACACACACACACACACACACACACACACACACACTCACACTGGGGTTTTTCTCTTCTGTGCCTTTTTTACTGGTTTTATTTTCACTCATTTGGAACCAAAGGCCAGTGTGTTTGTGTGTGTGCAAAGGCCAGTGTGTGTGTGTTTGTGTGTGTGTGCAAAGGCCATGTACGTCAGATATTCTGTTCATCACTGGCAGCAATCTCATGATGCTAATACAGCTTTTGACTGCAGTAATTCTGTCACTTACTGTTTTTATCTACTCTACATTCTATGAAGTAAAGACAGTGTGTGTGAGTGTGTACATTCTTTAAAGTGAAGACAGTGTGTGTGTGAGTGAGTGTGTACATTCTATAAAGTAAAGACAGTGTGTGTGAGTGTGTACATTCTATAAAGTAAAGACAGTGTGTGTGAGTGTGTACATTCTATAAAGTAAAGATAGTGTGTGTGAGTGTGTACATTCTATAAACTAAAGACAGTGTGTGTGTGTGTGAGTGTGTACATTC
>NC_045153.1:1851510-1866510 GCF_900700415.2 Clupea harengus | reverse complement strand
GCCATAATGCTAATTGCTAATGCTAATCTAGCCCAAAAGTACAGCTATAATGCTAGTTCTACTGTAGTCCAAAAGTACAGCAATAATGCTAATTGCTAATGCTAATCTAGCCCAAAAGTACAGCTATAATGCTAATTGCTAATGCTAATCTAGCCCAAAAGTACAGCTATAATGCTAATCCTACTGTAGCCCAAAAGTACAGCTATAATGCTAATTGCTAATGGTACTGTAGCCCAAAAGTACAGTGGGCCAGACCTGGTCCGATCTGATTCAGAGCCGGACGCTAACTTGCCGGGCGCTAACGTATCACTGATGTTCTCTCTGAGGTCTCGCTGTGTTGTGGCGTAAGGATGGGCACCTCGGTGTATATGAGACACTAAAAGATATCTGATCTGTATATAATATGGATAGTTCAGAAAGAAAACTTTTGGAAAACTGAAATGGTTACTAACAGTTTGCATGACTTTCAGCCTTTGTAATTGGATTTCAGGGATTACAATAAAACACAGTTTCTGACAGCTTTGCCTTCCTCGAAATATAATGCGGCTCGTTCAATAACGTATCGACAGTGAAGATGAGAAACACTACATACGTGTTTAATATGTATTTAGTATGATTAGAAGGCCACAACTAGTTCAAACGTGTAGCCTGAGTTGCTAACCTTACAGTTAGCCTGAGTTGCTAACCCCAATGTTCCCAGATTTATTTTGAAAAATGAGTCCCGATGTTCCCACATTTCTAGATTTTTCTGAAAATTAAACCCTATGGTCCTTCAGAGCTCCTTCAAATCCCCAGCTACTGAATGGTGAACCCCTAACTACCAGGCAGGGGTAGAAATGTGGGAACTGTAGGAACATGGGGCCTAATTTTGTAATGAATATTAGAAATGTGGGAACACAGAGCTGTGGGAACATAAGACCTCATTTTGAAAAAGCTCTTAGAAATGTGGGAATATAGGGCTGTGGGAACATAGGCACGCTCCCCCTAACTGTTAGCCTGAGTTGCTAACCGTAGTGGTAGCCACACACACACACACACACACACACACACACACACACACACACACACACACCTTACCCCAACACACACCATACCCCAACACACACACACTCACACACACACCATACCCCAACACACACACACACACCATACCCCAACACACACACACACACACACACACACACACCATACCCAAAACACACACACACACACACACATCATACCCCAAACACACACACACACACACACACACACACACACCATACCTTAACACTCTGTGGACATGCCTGTTAACATGATGTAGGGCCATAATAGGATCATCCCTGTTCTATGGAACACTTGAGCTCACAATAGAATTAAAAGATGGATGGAGATAATAAATGTATTTTAAGGTTTGTGTGTGTCTGTTTCTTTGTGTAAGCAAAAAGTTGTTCATACTGTTATATCATGTTTTGCATAGTTAGGGATAGGGATGGGAATTGATAAGATATTATTGATTCCGATTCAATTTTCGATTCTGCTTATCGATCCGATTCCTTATCGATCCAATTGTTTATCGATTCTCATTGGGTAAGGGGAAGAAACAAAAAAAGAGTACAAACAGGTTTATTAACATTCATTTTCTTTTATATAATATTCTCTTAATAGATTATGCACAGCATATACAACATGTATGTATACATTATCATATTTTAAATAACCCAAATCAAACCTAAGAATAGGTCATCAAACTCTCACAGTGGGGTCCTTAACACCTTAACACACACACACACACACACACACACACACACACACACACACACACACACACACACACACACACACACACACACACACACACAGAATAGGTCATCAAACTCTCACAGTGGGGTGTGTGTGTGTGTGTGTGTGTGTGTGTGTGTGTGTGTGTGTTGGGGTGTGTTGGGGTATGTTGGGGAATATTATATAAAAGAAAATGAATGTTAATAAACCCCAACAGAGACCCATAGCCTAGGGGTCCTTTTCCTTGATGGGGTGCCAGGGGGTGTGTTTTGACTAATTCCAGCCATAAGTTACAGAATGTATGACTGATTTGGTAGTGGGTTTCATAACATTTTTGTGATAAAACATCAAATATCTAGCCTGTAAAATAATCTTATCAAATGGGGATCCCTCCCTGGTCTTATTTGCGGCAGTTTAGGGGTCCGTGATATACAAGAGTTTGAGAACTGCTGTGCTAAATAATATTTGAACATGCCCATTACAATTTTGTTCAAAAGTGTATACACCTTGAACTAAAAATAAAACTGACATAAACAAATAGTGAAAGCTGGTTTAGACAATGAAACAAATGGCACTAAAAACTCTTAAATAGACACGGCAAACTAGTCATCATTTCACGGCAAACAATAATTCATCAGGGGCGGCTCATTGGCTAGTCAATACATTCTAAAACATTTCCCCAAAACCCACCCGCGATATTCAACACTCAATCTTAGCGACAATCACCTCCCCAGTGCCATGGCAACGTCAGTGTATCTGAAAACCTCCGTTACCCCTGACAATGTACCTTCTACCCATACTGGTGATTATTAGATTTAAATTAGATTCAACTTTATTGTCAATGCACAGAGTACAAGTACTGAGGCAACGAAAATGCAGTTTAGCATCCAACCAGAAGTGCAAAATAGCAAAAAGTGCAGAGTATGTGCATATGTAAAGTGTAATAAGTGAATACATTGATATGTACAGTAAGAAATAGATATGCAATATGAACAGTAAGAAATGGATATGCAATATGAACAGTAATTGGGACAAGAATAGCAGCAATTGAGGTAAGAAGTGTAGGTATGATAAGTATATGTAAAGTGCAGGTGTAAGTATTAGTGGTGGTAATAAGTGAGATGAAGTGAAAGAGGTATTAGTAATATTATATTTAAGAGGTATTGTAAGGTATAAGTACGATTAAGACTGTAATAAGTGGTAGAAAAAACATTCTGGTGCAAATGTTCAGTGGCTGGAGGAGGGTGTGGCAGTCAAGCTGATGGTTAATAATACACTGTGATGGAGCAACATCTGCGCCGTCACTTTAAATAGAGCACTAAAAGACTTTAAATAGCGCACTGAAACACTTTAAATAGCGCACTGAAACACTTTAAATAGCGCACTGAAACACTTTAAATAGAGCACTAAAAGACTTTAAATAGCGCACTGAAACACTTTAAATAGCGCACTGAAACACTTTAAATAGCGCACTGAAACACTTTAAATAGAGCACTAAAAGACTTTAAATAGCGCACTGAAACACTTTAAATAGCGCACTGAAACACTTTAAATAGCGCACTGAAACACTTTAAATAGCGCACTGAAACACTTTAAATAGAGCACTAAAAGACTTTAAATAGCGCACTGAAACACTTTAAATAGCGCACTGAAACACTTTAAATAGAGCACTGAAAGACTTTAAATAGAGCACTGAAACACTTTAAATAGCGCACTGAAACACTTTAAATAGCGCACTGAAACACTTTAAATAGCGCACTGAAACACTTTAAATAGCGCACTGAAACACTTTAAATAGCGCACTGAAACACTTTAAATAGAGCACTGAAACACTTTAAATAGCGCACTGGAAGACTTTAGGAATACCAGCGCCAATTTTAAAAGCATGGACTGTGCTTTCACGTTATGATGGGTTGGGTTTTTATGGACAAAAGGTGTGCACTTATGTGTGGGGAATTGTTTGTGATTGAACCACAGATGGGACTGTTTAATGTAAATAAGTGTGCAGCGGGTTGAATAGAGTAAGTGCTTGGTGGACTGTATACTAAGTTCGAGTGAAACGCAATCGCGGGTGAAACGGCATGTTGCGCGCCGTGCTGTGAGCGCGCCTGTGATTCGGATCGCTAATGGGAATGGACTACAAACTGAAGAATGTTTTAAATTGCGGAGCTTACCTGCAGCATAACCAGCGCCAAAAGGCCAAAGCCGAGCGCATCTGACAGGACGTCTTTATTCGCGCAGGGGCGCCAAACAATGGATTGTTTCATCTGAGAAAGGGGTGTTTTTGTCCATACAATGGATTGTTCCATCTGAGAAAGGGGTGTTTTTGTCCATATAGGATAATGTTATTATATCTGGCTGTCAGAAGCCCAATTAGTATATTTGTGCATGTGGTGATGACAAATATGAATTGTTGTATGCATTATACCTTTAATGGCTAAAATGTATTTCTGTGGAAATAATAATTTTCGAATAATTGTAGATTGAGAATTTAAGATTGAATGATATTTATGAGAACTAAGAAGAAATTGTGTTGCATGTGTAATGTAGAAATGGAAATATTGATAGTTGACCAGTGATGCTAAGAATAACGTAATTTGATTGGATGTTTGATTCGATATGAAAGAACAAGAAACACCACGAAGCAGTCAGAAGCTATTGAACCTTGGAGCAACACAGTCTTTTTACCTACACTAATGCCAGTTAACTTGTTAGAAAAGTATTATCCTGAATTTTATACTGTATTATTTAAATCATTTTAAGTAAACTTTCAAACGAAGAATTTCGGATTACAGACTTTTGTTTCTGAACTTTGGTGTCGAGTAAGAAAGAACTTTGAGCTAATGGGCTAAGCTAGGCTGCACCCATATGTATTTTTGTGAAGCTAATTGATTCCTGTATGTTGGTTAACTCCTGAGAGGAGGAGGAGTTATGGGGAATATTACCTGCATCCAGGTAATGGCAGGTCAGTCTAGCTCTGAGGTGAGAGGATGGGGCCTCTAGCTGGGGCCTCGGAGGTGAGAGGATGCCTGAGGTGAGAGGATGCCTGTGTCTGGGTGGGGCCTCTGGGGTGAGAGGATGCCTGTGTCTGGGGCGTCTGGGGTGAGAGGATGAGTGTGTCTGGATGCCTGAGTCTGGATGGGGCCTCTGGGGCCTCTGAGGTGAGAGGATGCCTGTGTCTGGGGCGTCTGGGGTGAGAGGATGAGTGTGTCTGGATGCCTGAGTCTGGATGGGGCCTCTGGGGCCTCTGGGGTGAGAGGATGAGTGTGTCTGGGTGGGGCCTCTGGGGTGAGAGGATGCCTGTGTCTGGGTGGGGCCTCTGGGGTGAGAGGATGCCTGTGTCTGGGGTCTCTGGATGGGGTCTCTGAGGTGAGAGGATGAGTGTGTCTGGGGTCTCTGGGGTGAGAGGATGGGGCCTCTAGCTGGGGCCTCTGAGGTGAGAGGATGCCTGTGTCTGGATGGGGCCTCTGAGGTGAGAGGATGTGTGTGTCTGGATGGGGCCTCTGGGGTGAGAGGATGAGTGTGTCTGGATGCCTGAGTCTGGGGCCTCTGGGGTGAGAGGATGCCTGAGGTGAGAGGATGCCTGTGTCTGGATGGGGCCTCTGGGGTGAGAGGATGAGTGTGTCTGGATGCCTGAGTCTGGGGCCTCTGGGGTGAGAGGATGCCTGAGGTGAGAGGATGCCTGTGTCTGGATGGGGCCTCTGGGGTGAGAGGATGCCTGAGTCTGGATGGGGCCTCTGGGGTGAGAGGATGAGTGTGTCTGGGTGGGGCCTCTGGGGTGAGAGGATGAGTGTGTCTGGGTGGGGCCTCTGGGGTGAGAGGATGCCTGTGTCTAGATGGGGCCTCTAGGGCCTCTGAGGTGAGAGGATGCCTGTGCACTTGTAACTAACATGTTACTGCCAGTCAGTATTACTAGTATTTTTTTTGTTTTGGAAAAGTTATTTCTGTTAGGTGTAAAATCCGTTTGTCTGTTCACCTGCCGGCAGCCTTAAATAAATCTCTTAAATAAATCTAAATAAATAAAAAGTCAAAGTCAAAGAGTTTATTGTCGCATACACCAAATTGCTTCAGCGCAGCGAAATTCTTAAGACTTGGCCAGCAACATCTACGCAGTAGACAGTAGACAGTAGATACAGATAACATAGTAACATAGTAACATAGTAACATATACCAAAAATGACATTTAACCCTATAACACTGTAACATATAACATATAGCATATAACATATAACACTATAACATATAACATTAACAAGTAACAACAAGTTAAAGTACAAGAAGAGCTAGCAGCAGTTTAAAGTGTGAAGAAGTGAGGAATATTAAATTAAGTTAAAAATAAAAAATTGTGCAAATATATGTAGGAAGTGTGGTTGTATGAGAGGGGGAGCAGAAAGTGAATGGTGATGGCCACTATTCAGTGGATCAAAGTTGCTGATTCAGAAGCCTTACAGCCTGGGGGAAAAAGCTGTTTGTAAGTCTGGTAGTCCGTGTTTGGATGCTCCGGTAGCGTCTGCTAGACGGCAGCAATGTGAATATTCCATAGCCTGGGTGGCTGTGGTCCTTTACAATGTTCCGTGCTTTTCTCAGGCATTTAGTGTTATAGATGCCTTGCACGGAGGGGAGATGGCCGCCGGTGATACGCTCCGCTGTCTTCACCACCCTCTGCAGGGCCTTGCGATCAGCAGCGGAGCAGCTACCATACCAGGCAGTGATGCAGCCTGAGAGGATGCTCTTGATGGTGCATCTATAGAAGTTTATTAGAGTTTTAGCAGACATGCCAAACTTCTTGAGTCTCCTCAAGAAGTAAAGCCGCTTCTGTGCAGTTTTGACTGCCGAGCCTGCTTGCATGGACCAGGTAAGGTCATCCTTGATGTACACACCGAGGAATTTGAAGTTGGAGACTCTCTCCACTGCAGCTTCTTCGATGTGTATGGGGTGGTGACCCCCCCTCTGCAGCTTCCTGAAATCCACGATCATCTCCTTGGTTTTGCAGACGTTGAGAGACAAGTTGTTGTCTTGGCACCATGCTGCCAGACCCCTTACCTCATCTCTATAGGCGGTCTCATCGTTGTTAGAGATGAGACCCAGGATGGTAGTGTCGTCTGCAAACTTCAGGATGATGTTAGTACTGTGTGTTGCCAAAATAGGATGATGTTAGAACTGTGTGTTGCCAAACAGTCCTGTGTGTACAGGGAGTACAGGAGGGGACTGAGTACGCAGCCCTGGGGGGCCCTGGGGGGCCCCGGTACTCAGGGTCAGTGAGGAGGAGGTGTGCCTGCCCATTCTCACCACCTGGGGTCTGCTCGAGTTGCGATTTGCAAAAATCATATTCACTTGCAACTAGGAGACAACCGGACAGCCACTGAAATGAGGGACACTTGTGGAAAATATGAATCATTTCTCTGTATGTCTGGGGTGATGGGTAAAAGTGTCCCATCCTGCCTGCTATCTTGCTTGCCAGGTTAGCAGGCGCATAACGTTAATTTGTGTCTCAGTCTTATGTGCATTTTCATACAGTATGACAATATGTTCTAACTTTAGTAATGTTAATAGGAATGTTATCTAATGTTTGGCCAATGCCAACATTAAAACAAGGTTAATAACTATGTTCTAAGGGGGGGCCCCGGTACTCAGGGTCAGTGAGGACGAGGTGTGATTGCCCATTCTCACCACCGGGGATCTGCACCTTTTTGGGAACATTGAACACCTTCTCCTGGTTACTGCCTCTACCGCTCAACACCCTACCTACCTCACAGGTTAATACGTTTTTCATTCACATATTTTCCACCACAGTGTGTGTGTGTGTGTGTGTGTATGTGTGTGTGTGTGTGTGTGTGTGTATCTGTGTGTCTGTGTGTGTGTGTGTGTGTGTGGACCGGTTTATCACGTGCTATCTGGGTAGCAACCACCAAACTGACAGATCCAAACGGAATGTTCTGGTAACTAAATTGAGTTCCTCTATCATTTAGAAAAAAGTAAACTATTTATTTATTACAGACTGAATAAAAAGTAAACTACATAGCCTATTGATTGATTACAGACTGAATGAAAAGAATTGTCAAGGACACGGCCTCTAGGCCCAACTAATTAAGGTCTTTTTCATGTTCAGTGTGCTGACAAATGATTATGAATCTAACGGTCGCATGACAAGTAGGCTACGAAATGAATCAAATAGCCTTTATCAGGACCAGACTGTTCTGAGCCCCCTAATGAACGAAGGCTACACGAGCTATTGGTTTGTTTTGGTCGGGTTGAAATCTTTGGCTGATTGTGTGGTGTGCGCCCTCTAGCGTCCATAGTCGTCATGTATCCTACACCGATCCACAAACATTCAGGGAGGACCCGCTGGAACGAGCGCTCTCCGTTTCAAGGAACTGCAAGGTCACGTGATACGCGAGAGAGAATGACGTTTGGAAAGCGAATTGCCTGTGCGTGAGACCAACCGATCGGTCGGGAGTTTAAGTCTTTCGCGTTGTTAGTAGGCCTACCCGACTGTTGTGTGTTTTTGACAGTTACCGAACTCACCGGTCAGACAGCCATCTGCGCGATTGTTTTGGTTCCTCTCTGACAGGTTTCTGGTAGGCCGACTTTAACACTTTCTCCACTTCAAGTGTTCAAGACGAGCAGAGCGAAGCAGGCGGGCAGAATGACGGTAAAGTTAATCAAGTGTACTCTTGACATTCTTAAGAGTAACTGCACGTTTGACAAGCATTATGCAATGCCTATTATTTGACAAAATGGCCAAACTAGTAACCGTGGCTTAGGTTCAGCTCTTTTGGGAAGACCTCAGTGGTTTATCTGATCTCATTTTCGGACGTGAAACCCATTGGCTACGTAATCTGTCTAATTTGTAAGATGTCCACTTCATCTTTGAACCCCTCATTGTATCCCTACGCGGATATATCAGTGTGTCTTCAACCAAGGGTGTTTTCAAAAGCCCTCGATCACTTTTCACTCTAATAGGCTGTAGGTGTATTTGTCATTGTTTTGTGCTGTTCGTGTTCATGCCGAGACATATGTCCTTGTGCGTGCGGACTCTATGCGAGCTGCTTGGGGCGTCCCCGGTTGGACTTTGTGTCGTGTGGTGTGTGTGTGTGTGTGTGTGTGTGTGTGTCGTGTGGTTTGAGTTTATGACTCATGCGGAGCTCATGAACAACACGAGCGGAAAAAAAGGCAAATAGCGACGCTTTTCGTTCGAAACGTTTTCTTTTTCCGGTGGTCTGGTTTATGTGGGCTGCGAAGCCTATCTCTTGTCTCAGTTCCTTCATTAATGACGTTGTACTGTCTGTCTGTGTGTGTGTGTGTACGTGTGTGTTTGTGTGTGTGTGTGTGTGTGTACGTGTGTGTGTGTGTGTGTGTGTGTGTGTGTGTCAGGATGCAGATGTGATCACTAGACCTCTCTTCTGACACGATGAAGGTCCTGCTGTGGGCTGTGTGGATGGTGCCCTGGTCATATGGTTAGTGTGCTCCTCTCCTCCTCTCCTCCTCTTCTCCTCCTCTCCTCTCTTCCTTTCCTCCTCTCCTCCTCTCTCTCTCCTCTCCTCCTCTCTCTCTCTTCTGCTCTCCTCTTCTCCTCTCTCTCCTCCTCTCTCTTCTCCTCTCTCTCCTCCTCTCTCCTCTCCTACTCTCTCTCTCTCTTCTCCTCTCCTCTCCTCTTCTCCTCCTCTCCTCTCTACTCCTCTATCATGTGTTTAGTGTCCTCCTCTCCTCCTCTCCTCCTCTTCTCCTCCTCTCCTCTCTTCCTTTCCTCCTCTTCTCCTCTCTCTCCTCCTCTCTCTTCTCCTCTCTCTCCTCCTCTCTCCTCTCCTACTCTCTCTCTCTTCTCCTCTCCTCTCCTCCTCTCCTCCTCTCCTTCTCTCCTCCTCTCCTCTTCTCCTCCTCTCTCTCCTCGTCTCTCCTCCTCTCTCCTCTCCTACTCTCTCTCTCTCTCCTCCTCTCTCCTCTCCTCCTCTCTCTCTCTTCTCCTTCATCATGTGGTTAGTGTCCTCCTCTCTCTCTCTCTCCTCCTCTCCTCCTCTCTCTCTCTTCTCCTCTATCATGTGGTTAGTGTACTCCTCTCCTCCTCCTCTCTCTTCTCCTCCTCTCTACTCCTCTATCATGTGTTTAGTGTCCTCCTCTCCTCCTCCTTTCTCCTCTCTCTCTCTCTTCTCCTCCATCATGTGTTTAGTGTCCTCCTCTCTTCCTCTCTCTCTCTTCTTCTCCTCTCTCTCTCTTCTCCTCCTCTCCTCCTCTCCTCCTCTCTCTCTCTCTTCTCCTCCTCTCCTTATCTCCTCCATCATGTGTTTAGTGTCCTCCTCTCCTCCTCTCTCCTCTCCTACTCTCTCTCTCTCTTCTCCTCTCCTCTCCTCCTCTCCTCCTCTCCTTCTCTCCTCCTCTCCTCTTCTCCTCCTCTCTCTCCTCGTCTCTCCTCCTCTCTCCTCTCCTCTCCTCGTCTCTCTCTCTCCTCTCCTCCTCTCCTCCTCTCCTCCTCTCTTCTCCTCTATCATGTGGTTAGTGTACTCCTCTCCTCCTCTCTCTCTTCTCCTCCTCTCTCCTCTCCTCCTCTCTCTCTCTCCTCTCCTCCTCTCTCTCTCTTCTCCTCAATCATGTGGTTAGTGTACTCCTCTCTCTCTCCTCTCCTCCTCTCTCTCTCTCTCTCTCCTCTCCTACTCTCTCTCTCTCTCCTCCTCTCTCTCTCCTCTCCTCTCCTCCTCTCCTCTTTCATCCCCTCTTCTCCTCTTTCATCCCCTCTTCTTTTGTCTCATTTGTCTTCTTAGTGTGTGTGGGTAACTGTGTGTGTATGTGTGTGTAACTGTATATGAGAGCTTACTTTTTGTATGACTGTGTGTGTGTGTGTGTGTGTGTGTGTGTGTGTTCAAATGTGCTTCTGTGTGTGTGTGTGTGTGTGTGTGTGTGTGTGTGTGTGTTTTCGGACCTTTTCCAGCTCTTCTCCCTCCCACCAACCTGACTGTGAAGTCCCAGAACTTCAACCACACTCTACACTGGGTTCCTGCAGACGGCACTCCACCAGGGACAGAGTATCACATTTACCTGCAGAAGTAAGACACACACACGCACACACACACACACACACCACACACACACACACACACACACACACACACACACACACACACACACACACACACACACACACACACCAGACAGACAACACACACCCCACATACACACCAGTGTTAATTTCGTTGACGAAAACTATGACGAAAAATATTCGTTAACGACCTTTTTCCCGTGACTAAGACGAGACTAAGACGTGACGAAAACGGATCTTTATAAATAAAAACTATGACTAAATCTATTTTAACTCTCGTTGACGAGACGAGACGAGACGAAAATGTTGGTGGTTGACTAAGTCACAATTGTTTTTTTTTTCTAAACTTGTATGCACATCATTGGTTGAATGTTGCCCGGTCCTGTATCTATCCCTCCTCCACTCCCTGAGATGGCCAGACATGCAAGTGACGCCCTATGGCTGAACGTTATGATGGCTGAAGTTCAAGCACTCGGTACTGGAAGACAAATAAGAATAGATATCTGGACAGTCTTAAATTATAACTTGACAGAAAATAAAACACAATGCACCGCAATAACCGGAGAGAAACCGTGTGGCTTCAAAATAGATGGGAAGAACACAACAAGAGGCACCTGAAAGCGCACAAGACAACCCTGCCATTTATGCCAAGGTAAATTAGCTAGTAACTGTCAATGATAATTAGCTAATGTTAACTAGTTATTCGAATATATTAGCCAACGTTAAGTTAACTTCAAAGGGGCAGTCGAGTGTATAGGTTGTGTCAGCTTGGATAACTAGCTAGTCATTTTCGATTTAAACCTCCCGTTTGGCTTGGCAAATGAGTTCCAAAACTTTTAGCTAGCTAAGGTTGGCTAACTATGAGGTAGCATAGCTAAGTTATACTAGCTATCGATAACTAGCTAGTAAACACATTGCAGAATGGACTATAGGACAGGCCACGCATGACATTAATCAAGAAAAAAATAAATGAATATGTGATTGGTTTACATATCCTTGTCTATTTATGCAATTGTTATTATCATTGGCACTACTTTCAACTCTCAAACTATCCGTCTACTCTAGCTAAATACTGTATGTTGGTTATCAGATTGCACAGCAATTCATATGGAGGATATGTGGTTGATTTAACTAAGGCCAGGTAGGCATAGTAGTTGTATTGTGTTATCAGATCATTTGAATCTTCAAAATCTAGACTTGATATTCTCTTATATTTTAATGATAATACTGTTAATTAAGTATTGCCTTAAAATTATTATTTACATTGAATTCATTGGAATTCAGCTGTAGGCATAGGAGATCTGTATCTTAGAGACTAATTGCATCCACAGTTTAAGTACTGCAAGCTTGACTATTATGCAGTTGTAGACACAACACACAAGGGGTCCCCGGGCCTGAGAAGGGATGGAAAGGAGTTTAATGTGACTATAAGATGGACTTAATTTTTAGTTTAATGTGACTAAAACTAGACTAAAATGTAATGAGACTTCGTCGACTAAAACTAGACTAAAATGTTCTGAGTTTTCGTCGACGAAAACTAGACTAAAACTAAGCAGGATAAAAATGACTAAAAGTGACTAAAACTAATATGCATTTTCGTCTAAAGACTAAGACTAAGACTAAATCTAAAATAGCTGCCAAAATTAACACTGATACACACACACACACACACCACACACATGCAGACACACACACACACACACACACCACACACATGCAGACACACACACACACCACACACTCACCACACACACACACACACATACACACACATACACACACACACACCACATACACACACACACACACGCACACACACCACATACACACACACACACACACACACACACACACACACACTCACACACACACACACACCACACAGACCCCACACACACACACACACACCACACACACACACACCACACACCACACACCACACACGCACACACACACCGATACCGGTGCTAAACCGATACTTTTAAAACTATACCGGTGCCTGAACGGTGCCTGAACCGATTCTTTAAACAAATTCAAAAAAGCACAAAACGATGATTGACGACATTAAAGAAAAGCTTTTTTTTATTGCCAAGGCAAATTTCTTTCTTCAAATTAAAAAAATATATTATTAAACTATGAACAATATATTAACTGTTAACAACAGTTTACAGTATACTTAAATAAATATAAATAAATACAAAACACAAACACACTCTGTACACACACTACAGCTTCAAACTTCAGCAATTCTTTTGCAGAAATATGAGCATATTTGCCTTCGGAGTCATGTATGTATGATTTGTAAAAAAAAATATTATTTTGTTTGCATTTATTTCATGAAACTCCACCATTTTCTGATTTGTTTATACATATCTTTACTATCTCAATCTTGTCTTTTGAACACACATCTTTCAATCAATCAATCAATCAATTTGTTTATTTGATCAAGAGGGACAGTGTACATTCATGAACATTAAAATGTAAATGCACCCAATTATAGCCAAAAGGCTAGTTTCCATTGGCAGTCCCCCTGCCAGAGTGAAAAAGGCTATACAACCTAAAAAAAGGCATTGACGTATATATATATCAAACATAACATTGACAATAAATCAAAAAAACTAAATAAAATAAGATACAATAAAATAAAATACAATCCCAATATACAAGTTCTACTGCTTACCCACTAGTGATCACATTCTTGGTTATTTATCAACCATGTTTTGAGATTACTTTTAAAACAGTTGAATGAGGTTGATTCTCTAATGTTCTGAGGGAGAATATATATCTGGTTATACATAAGCGGTTATATATCTGTGTTCTACATAAGCGGTTAGTGTGTGTGTGTGTGTGTGTGTGTGTGTGTGTGTATGTGTGTGTGTGTGTGTGTGTGTGTGTGTGTGTGTGTGTGTGTGTGTGTGTGTTCTACATAAGCGGTTAAATATCTGTGTTCTACATACATCTCTGGGGTTATTTACATTAAGTCAACCAGAAGTGCAAAATAGCAATAAAAGTGCAGAGTATGTGCATATGTAAAGTGGACATTTCCATTTCCATTTAGTCATTTAGCAGACGCTTTTGTCCAAAGCGACTTACAAGGGAGAGAATAATCAAGCTACGAGCAATAGAGACCTAGTGTAACAATAAATGCTGTTTTACATAAGAAATAAGAAAAAGTGCAGGAATGTAACTGCTGTAAGTGCAAGTTAAGTACTAGTAGAAGTGCAAGTTAGGAAGGGAGGTGCTCTCTGAAGAGTTGGCTCTTCAAGAGCTTCTTAAAGGTAGAGAGGGACGCCCTCTTATATATGTTCTACATACATCTTTGTGTTTCTACATAAGTGTTATATATGTGTGTTCTACATAATGCTATCCAGAGGCCTTTGGTCTTTTCTCGGATGAGAATTAAATTAACTCGCATGCAGTAAGCAAAGAAGTGTTTATGTGTGGTGCGTGTGTGTGTGGTGTTTGTGTGTGTGTGTGTGGTGTGGTGTGGTGTGTGTGTTGTGTGTGGTGTGGTGTGTGTGTTGTGTGTGTGTTGTGTGGTGTGTGTGTGGTGTGGTGTGTGTGTGTGGTGTGGTGTGTGTGTGTGGTGTGGTGTGGTGTGTGTGTGCGTGTGTGTGGTGTGTGTGGTGCAGTGTGTGGTGTGGTGTGGTGTGGTGTGTGTGTGTGTGTGTGGTGTGTGTGTGTGTTGTGTGTGTGTGTGGTGTGTGTGTGGTGTGTGTGTGTGTGTGTGTGTGGTGTGGTGTGGTGTGGTGTGGTGTGGTGTGGTGTGTGTGTGTGTGTGTGGTGTTTGTGTGGTGTTTGTGTGTGTGTGTGTGTGTGTGTGTGGTGTGTGTGTGTGTGTGTCTGTGTGTGTGTGTGTGTGTGTGTACTGTGGTGTGTGTTTGGTGTGTGTGTGTGAGAGAGTAACCATGAAGCACTGGTGGCTATGGAAGTGTCTTTGTGTGTGTCTGTGTCTGTGTCTGTGTCTGTGTGTGTGTGTGTGTGTGTGTGCGTGTGTGTGTGTGTGGCTATGGAAGTGTGTTTTTAGTGTGTTTTAGTGTTTTTAGTCTCCTCTCCTTCTCTTCCACCATCCACCGCAGACACTCAAAGACCCCTCTCAGCGTTACCACGGCGACCTCACTGCCAGTGTCGGCCATCATGAGGAAGGACATCCACACGACGTACGTTCTCTCCGTAGAGGCCAGACAGCGTCACGTCACGTCACGCCG
>NC_045153.1:1836510-1841510 GCF_900700415.2 Clupea harengus | reverse complement strand
GTGTGTGAGAGAGAGAGAGAGAGAGAGAGAGAGAGAGAGAGAGAGAGAGAGAGAGAGAGAGAGAGAGAGAGAGAGAGAGAGAGAGAGAGAGAGAGTCTGTTTGTGTGTGTGTCTGTGTGTGTGTGTGAGAGAGAGAGAGAGAGAGAGAGAGAGAGTGTGTGTGTGTGTGTGTGTGTGTGTGTGTGTGTGTGTGTGTGAGAGAGAATGTGTTTGTAAAAAAAGGACTGCTCAGTGTATATTACCCCAATGATGTGTATGTGTGTGTGTTTGTGCACGCAGCAGAAGACTCACACTATATGACCAGATGATGTGTGTGTGTGTGTGTGTGTGTGTGTGTGTGTGAGGAAGAAAAAGGACTGCTCAGACTACATGACCCAAAGATGATGTGTGTGTAGCGCTGTGTTTGTGGAGAGAAGCTTTCTGATGATGATGATGATGATATTTTTTTTATTTTGTATTTATTGTCAATACGTTAATGCCTTTTTTTAGGTTGTATAGCCTTTTCCACTCTGGCAGGGGGACTGCCAATGGAAACTAGCCTTTTGGCTATAATTGGGTGCATTTACATTTTAATGTTCATGAATGTACACTGTCCCTCTTGATCAAATAAACAAATTGATTGATTGATTGATTGATGATGATGTGTGTGTAGCGCTGTGTTTGTGGAGAGAAGCTTTCCAATGATGATGATGGTGATAATGTGTGTGTAGCTCTGTGTTTGTGGAGAGACAGTCTATGTCATGAGTGTGAGTGTGTGTGAGTGTGTGTGTGTGTGTGCATAAATAAATCTTTATTGGGAAGTTGGCATCTGTTCTTACCGGACAACCTGTGGCGAGTGATTGTCACCTAATTACACACACACACACACACACACACAGATAACCCTAGATTTGCACCTAATTACACACACACTTACACACACACACAGTGATAACCCTAGATTGGCACCTAATTATACACACACACACACACACACACAGTGATAACCCTAGATTGGCACCTAATTACACACACACATATACACACACAGTGATAACAACAACAAGGCTGACTGCAGTCAGTTTTTATTGCACGAACAACTCACAGCAAAACACACGTGTTATATATATGGAGGCGACCAGGACACACTACCCTAGATTGGCACCTAATAGAGCAGCCCCTGACTTCACTCCGGTCATAGCTGTGTGTTTGTGTGTGTGTGTGTACTCAGATTCATAAATGTGCTGCGTCGTCTATTTTAGCTGACATTCCATCACAAGCCCCAGGAACACAACTAGGCTCCATTTTAAAGAATGTTTTACAGAATCATGATGACATGAATGCTATGAATTAGGTTTAAAAAATGTGTTTCCCCTCAAGGGATCAGGACTACGCCTAGTTTTGGTACATTAACATAAATGTCACAACGCCATCTTTGGACAAAGCGTGTTCGTTTCACTTCGCTGTGTTGTGTAACCACAATGTTGTTATGAGTCACGATCATCCTTTTCTCTTCTACGGAAGAGAGGGTACTTTTCCACCGGGTGTCGCCCCTGACCGAAGGTTGCTTCGCCGGCTCCCGAAGAAGAGCCCTGCCTGTTCTGATCTGACTGTTTCAAGACATATATAACCTTTATATCAAAGTATCAAAGTAGCTTTATTGTCAATTTCTTCACATGTCAAGACATACAAAGGAATCGATAGGACGTTTCCCACTCTCCCACGGTGAAACATATAAAAGTGCACAGGCAGGCACAACAACAGATAAGACAAGACATTTCCTAATACTAAGTAAACATAAAGATTCACGTACAGTTGTTATAAATACTATATATATAAATACTATAGATATATATATATATATAAATACTATAAATACGTAATACAGTTTTAAACAAGTGAATACAAGTGATTAAAGTGCAGAGTCTTGAGTGATTTTTTTAGGGGAGCGGGGGGGATGTCTGTGTGTCTGACTGTTCAAGAGACTCCACGCTGATCTGGAGTCAGCCAGCATTGGGCAACTGGCAGTCACGTGATTTCCCGTTAGCAAGGGGAAGCCAGGGAAATGAGGACGCGCTCTGATTGAAAAAAAACAAAAACAAGGTACTTCAAAAAAAAGTTTGCGTCGCTCGTCACGGTGAAAGCATCGACAAGGAAAGAGGTACAATGATTGACTTCAAGTCTTCAGCGTCAATTTTTATTCCGCCCAACCATCGCTGGGGTAACATTTTAGTTTTGCCCAAGTCTAGCAACCTATGAAATGCACATAGCAAGTTAGCCAAAGTAAGTAGCAAGCTGTGGTCTCAGCAGTTGTACTACGTGTGTGCTCATTTTGTTTGAATATGTCTAAGATGAATAGCATGTAGCTTAGCTTGTTCAGAAACTAGTCAGCGTAGTCAACGATAGCTGACGGCAGCTAAGTTAGCTGGCTAACGCTAGCTGCTGTCAGACCGGATGACCAGGAGTGTGTTCACAACCCCACTGAATCGTAGCAAGGAGCCGAGCAGCTAGCAGCACCCGCGTGGAGCCTTCAGATGTTCCGGTGTCCTACAGTCCGGGAGGGCGCCCGGTCCACACACGGACAAGGAGAGCGTATCCGGGCCAATCTCGTGTTATGATTGTGTTGGTATGCACGCTGTTTGTGGTCGTCCAGGCTTTCCCAGGTGAGTTGTAGCATCCACACACAGAAAAAAATGTCAACAAATGGCATCACACTAGACCTGTCACTAATCTCCTGTCCCTCTCTACCCACATGTCCACGTCTCCCTGTAGTGTACGGTTACCATGGCAGCCTCGCCACGCCGGTGAACCTGACGGTCTCCTTGCGCCGCTTCCGGTACATGGCGCTCTGGGAGGCGGGGCCAGGCTCTCCCCCAGGTGTCAGCTACGCCGTGGAGACGTGCCCGCTCAGGTACAGACACACTGCCGTGTTAATGCGTGTTTGACGTGCCCGCTCAGGTACACACACACTGCCGTGCTCATGCGTGTTTGGTAAAGACACACTGCCGTGTTAATGCGTGTTTGACGTACAGACACACTGCCGTGTTAATATGTGTGTTTGGTAAAGACACACTGCCATGTTATTGCGTGTGTTGATGCGTGTTTGGTAAAGACACACTGCCGTGTTAATGCGTGTTTGACGTACAGACACACTGCCGTGTTAATATGTGTGTTTGGTACAGACACACTGCCGTGTTGTTGTGTGTTTGACGTACAAGACACACTGACGTGTTGATGCGTGTTTGACGTACAGACACACTGCCGTGTTGATGTGTGTTTGACGTTACAGACACACTGCCGTTGATGTGTGTTTGCATTAGGCGCCTTGCAGCAGAAAGAGGACAGAACATGCGGTCACTGCTAACACACACACACACACACACACACGCGCACACACACACACACACACACCACACACACATGTGGTCACTGCTGGCACTCACACACACACACACACACACACATGTGGTCACTGCTGGCACTCACACACACACATGTGGTCACTACTGGCACACACACACTCTCACACACACACTCTCTCTCACACACACACACACACACACACACACACACACACACACACACATGTGGTAACTACTGGAACACTGTGAGAAATAAGAAAAAAACCTTTTTTTTGTACTTTTCAAACCAACTACCCAAACTGAAATCCATCCTGAAAATGTAGAGATGTAAAATGTTTATATGAAAATGTAAATATTTGTAACATATTTCTACACGTAGACATATACAATGTGTGTGTTTGGGATTGTTAGACATTAGGTCTGCTCTGTTTTCTTCTTAAATATCTGTTTATTTCATGTAAGTTTATGTTAATGTGAGTCTACACATAGACATTTAGAGAGAGTGTGTGTGTGTGTGTGTGTGTGTGTGTGTGTGTGTGTGTGTGTGTGTGACATGACGGTCTGCTCGGTGAGCCGGTTACAATTACTATCTCCTCCGTCCAGCTCTCTCTTCTCACCACCTCTCTTTCTCTCTCTCTCTCACACACACACACACACACACACACACACACACACACACACACACACACACGCACACACACGCACACACACTCTCACACACACACACACACACACACACACTCACACACTCACGCACTCACACACACACACACACACTCTCTCCAGCCGTAGTGGCCTGTGGACGAGCGTGCGTGGATGCGAGCGTGTGTCCTCCCCTCTGGAGTGCGATGTGACGGAGGCCTTCTCCAGCGTGGAGGAGACGTACTACACGGCGGTCACGTCACGCCTGGGCGCCCTCGCCTCGGTGCCCGCCAACCACTCCGGGTTCATGCCCAAGATGAGCGGTAAGTGATGTCATCACACGGCAGCCAATCAATCAATCAATCAATTTGTTTATTTGATCAAGAGGGACAGTGTACATTCATGAACATTAAAATGTAAATGCACCCAATTATAGCCAAAAGGCTAGTTTCCATTGGCAGTCCCCCCCTGCCAGAGTGAAAAAGGCTATACAACCTAAAAATAGGCATTAACGTATTGACAATAAATACAAAATAAAAAAAATATCATCATCATCATCATCAGAAAGCTTCTCTCCACAAACACAGCGCTACACACACATCATCGCCATCATCTTTGGGTCATGTAGTCTGAGCAGTCCTTTTTCTTCCTCACACACACACACACACACACACACACACATCATCTGGTCATATAGTGTGAGTCTTCTGCTGCGTGCACAAACACACGTACAGTTGCAATCAAAATTATTCAACCCCCCATTGCACATTAGGTTTATTGGCAAAATATACAATTTCTCAGCTGTTTGCAATAAACAAATTGCACAAGAATTGTATAAGTAGTTTAATGAAACTAATATTACAAGGGTTTTATCCAAATTCAACACAAAATGATACATTTAATGACTTTAATGAATTTACTGCAGTCTCAAAATGATTCAACCCCTTCATGACAAGCATCTTCAGTACTTAGTAGAGCACCCTTTTGCTGTTATGATGACCTGCTGCAAACGTCATG
>NC_045153.1:1812415-1827415 GCF_900700415.2 Clupea harengus | reverse complement strand
CACTCACACACACGGTAGGACAACACACACACACACACACAGTGCACTCACACACACGGTAAGACAACACACACACACACACACACACACACACTGCACTCACACACACGGTAGGACAAACACACACACACACACACACACACACACACACACAGTGCACTCACACACACGGTAGGACAACACACACAGGCAGTGCACTCACATTCACGGTAAGACAACACACACACACACACAAACACAGTGCACTCACACACACGGTAAGACAACACACACACACAGTGCACTCACACACACGGTAAGACAACACACACACACACACACACACACACACACACACACACAGTGCACTCACACACACGGTAAGACAACACACACACACACACACACACACAGTGCACTCACACACACGGTATGACAACACACACACACACACAGTGCACTCACACACACACACACAGTGCACTCACACACACGGTAAGACAACACACACACACACAGTGCACTCACACACACGATAAGACAACACACACACATGCAGTGCACTTCACACACATGGTAAGACAACACACACACACACACATGGTAAGACAACACACACACACACACACTGCTCTCACACACACACACACACTGCTCTCACACACGCGATAAGGCAACACACACACACACACACACTGCTCTCACAGACACGGTAAGACACACACACACACACACACACACACACACACTGCATCCCTGAAGTCTCCATCTGATCTTTGGGGTGTGTTTGTTCCCTGCAGGCCAGTGTCCTGTGTGGCATGTCCCTCTCGGTGTGTGTGCCGGTGTGTGTGTGTTGGTGCTGGCCACTCTCACACTCTTACTAAGGAAGAAGATGGGGAAGTCTCCTCCGAAATACCTCACACCATACAGCTTACAGGTGTGTGAGTGTGTGTGTGAGTGTGTGAGTGTGAGTGTGTGAGTTTGAGTGTGTGTGTGAGTGTGTGTTTGAGTATGTGAGTGCGTGAGTGTGTGTGTGTCTGTGTGTGAGTGTGAGTGTAAGTGCGTGAGCGTGTGTGTGTCTGTGAGAGTGAGAGTGAGAGTGTTGTGTGCGTGTGACGTGAGCCGTGTGCGTGTGTGAGTATGTGAGTGCGGTGAGCGTGTGTGTGTGTGTGTGTGTTGTGTGTGTGTGTGTGCGGTTGTGTGTGAGCATGAGCGTGTTGCGTGTGAGTGTGTGATGATATGTGAGCGTGTGTGTGATGTGTTGTTTGTAAACTCACACCAACCTCTTCTCCTAACCCTTAAATGGGAGTGTGTTAGCGTGTGTGTCTGTGTGTGTGTGTGTGTGTGTGTGTGTTGCTTGTAAACTCACCCAACCTCTTCTCCTAACCCTAATGCCTAGCCATGCTCTCTGCAGGAGTGTGTGTGAGTGTGTGAGTATGGGAGTGTGTGAGCGTGTATTGTGTGTGTGTGTGTGCATGTGAGTGTGTGTGTGTGTGTGTGTGTCTGTGTCTGTGTCTGTGTCTGTGTGTGAGTGATGTGAGTATGGGGTGTGTGAGCGTGTGTGTGTGTGTGTGTGGTTGTGTGTGTGTGAGTTGTGAGTGTGAGTGTGAGCGTGTGAGTAGGGAGTGTGTGGTGTGTGTTGTGTGTGTGTGTGTGCAGTGAGTGTGGTGAGCGTGTGTTGTTGTTTGTAACCCTAATGACTAGCCTCTCTCTGCAGGGTCCTCCTCTATCCCCATCTACACCTGCTGCACCTGGATCAGGAACACTGCTCTAGGGCTGCCCTGGAGACAGCAGTCCCTTGACAACAGAGGAAGGACTCTGGGTGTGGAGAAGAGATGAGGGGAGTGTGTGGAGAAGAGAGAAGGGGAGTGTGTGAGGACTCTGGGCGTGGAGAAGAGAGGAGCGGAGTGTGTGAGGACTCTGGGTGTGGAGAAGAGAGGAAGGGAGTGTGTGAGGACTCTGGGTGTGGAGAAGAGAGGAGGGGAGTGTGTGAGGACTCTGGGTGGTATTCCGGAGAGGACAACTCAGGCACCAGCATCTCCTCACAGCTCCACAAACACACACACACACACACACACTCACACTCACACTCACACTGCTGCCATGGCAACAGCACGCTAGGAACACAAGCCTGCCTGGTCTTCCAGAACAGTCAGGATGGAACCTACACTTAAGGGCTTTAGTTCTCCACTACCTGAGAACAGTGTTCTAGAGCAGTGGTGGGGGGGTCGCCAAAAGTTTTTTGGGGGTCGCGAAAATGATCTTGCTGCCCTGTGCATCAACATATTAGGCTTTGGACATTCTGTAAGTCTATCAGAAATGGTGGATAATGAAAACTAATATGTCTCAGCAAGCAGTCTCATATTCAAGATGAAACTGAATTTAGACCTATAATATTCTGTCAAAATGTGTGGGGGGTCGAGAGACTGGCAAATGGATTTTATGGGGTCCCGGACAAAAAGTTTGAGAACAGTGTTCTTGAGCAGGGTTCCCAACCCATGGGGCCGCGGCACGGAGCATCCATCCAGTGGGCCGCGAAAATGTCCAGGTTTTTTTTTTTTCACGACTTTTCCAACGAAGAACGGATTTTTAGTTGAGAACAATGTTAATTAGGGATGTCAAAATTAACGCGTTAATCTATGAGATTATTGTGGCCGAGATTAAATGCGATACAATATTTTAACGCAGTTAACGCAACATTGTTACTTCCGGTGTGCTTTGACCCCCTGACACGATGTCGCTACCCGATGGTAGTCCGCATGCACACTACCGATCAGTCGCCACTTTGCGACACTGTAGACAGCGGAATACAAATCGCTGGCTAAAGCTGATGGAAGTTCGCGAAAGACGTATATACTTTAAGAAATGTGGTCATTGTATACAGCTGTAAGTTCTTAACGTTTGTATAATAAAGAAGTTAAAGTTATACTGGTGGATATCCTCCTTTTGTTCTCCCTGTCAAGTTCTATTGGCAAGCACATCAATGCTTTATTTGTTTTACCTACTGCTATATTTTCTCACTCTTCATAATACAAGATATTGCTTTTACCCCTTCTCTGTCTCCACACTTTTTAATAATTGAATATTAACATAAATTATACCCCCATTATGCTTAAGACAACCCATATGTTGACGTTGAGCCTTCTGCCGTAAACCGTTTGTGTCTGAGCATGCGCGATGTGCGGGACTACCATCCGGTAGCGACACACGAAACCGCCGCGTGCCTGCAGTCAGTTAGATGGGAGAGACCGAGACGGCAGTGGAAGATGGAGAAAACTGAGGGATTGTTGGGCGGAAAGTTTCTGTTTAAGAGGCAAAATGACGGAACAATCGACAAAACTAAAGTTGTATGTAGCATTTGTCATCACCTTAATGCAAAGCACCCGACAGAAAGCAGTCCCAGTTAGAATGGTCGCCAACCCACACTCCCACGACTTCTCTAGGAAAATAACTAGACCCGTCCGTGAAAAGGTTACCAACGCTGTAGACAAAATTGAGACGTTTCTTAAGCGAAAGAATGACAGCACTGGTAATGTCATACTACCGAAAACTACTAAAATTCAGCGTAAATACAACCCTGATTATATTAGATTTGGTTTGTGAATGGAGGTGACGTCGTCGTTAAGCCCAGGGCGCAGTGTGTCGAGTGCGTTTAAAGCTGTCTAATGAGGCGCTCAAACCTTCAAATCTGAATCGACATTTGCGCGACATCCAGCACTCACATACAGAACCAGGTCCTGGAAAGGATGAAGGTAGCCCGTTCCTTTTAAAACAAGTTAGTGCCTGTATTAGTATTATGTTGATAATAGATTGCAGCCACAGATTTAAATCATTATTTCAATTATTTGAATCATTATATTGACCTATTTGAACATTATTGGAACCTATTTGTTTGCTTGTCTGAAGCATCACCTATTTTAATTAGGCCTAGCTGAGTGGTCTTGTTTGCATGTTTCATCACTTGTTTTGAGTGCATGCTAATCTTCTGGGTCTATTCTGGTTTTATTTACTTGCTTGTTTGCTGTGCACAAATAGGCCTAGGCCTACTGCAATTAAGTTCCTTTGTTCAAAAACTCTTTTGGATAAATCCCTTTTGCTAAAACTGCTCTGTGTGGTTTTATTGTTTTTTCTGGTGCACAATACAATTTTGATGCAATATCTAGAGTTAGATTTTCTTGTATTCATTTCCAGGCTTTCACCTGTAGGAGGTGCTGATGTTGCTTTTTGTGACACATAACAAGGCCCCCTCTGAGAGAGAGAGAGAGAGAGAGAGAGAGAGAGAGAGAGAGAGAGAGAGAGAGAGAGAGAGAGATCAATCGATCGATCAGCCCAGGCTCACTCACAGACTGCCGCAGATTAGAGAGAACACATCACACAAGGTTTATTTAGAAAGAAGTGAGTGTTCTCTGACCTCTGACCTCTGACCTCTGAGCACTCTGTCAGCAGGGATGACCATGTGGTGGGTCTCTGACGTCCGAGGTCATCAATGATGACAAAGATGACAATGTATCCTCTAGGAGCATAGTCTGGGGGTTGCCTTTTTTTCTCTCCCCTCTCCTCATGTTATGCTGCAATTTCTCCCTCATTCTTGCCACTCTGGCAGGGGTACTGCCAATGGAAACTAGCCTTTTGGCCATAATTGGGTGCATTTACATGTATGTACACTGTCCCTCTTGATCAAATAAACAAATTGAATTGAAAAAAAAATCTTACTAGGCTTTATGCAACGTAACGCATCAGCAAGGCAGAAAGTAAGGACTACTAGTTCTTTGTATCAGCACTTGCGTACACACACACACAGAAGGGGGTGGCTAAGGTTGCCCGGGCTGGGACAACTGCCCGTTTGCCCTCCTCGAGTCAAAGTGCCCCTCCGAGGAAAAAAATGAATAAAATGTAAATATAGTAATTTAATAGTAAGTTTAAACAGCTGCAGAATTTCATGTAGATTTAAAAAAATCGCCACCCGAAACATTTCCTAAAGTAGCCTTATTCACTTCCAATCGATAAGCCTATGGGCAACGAGAGTGGAAGTCAGTAGGGGGAGGGCAAAGTAACTGGTTCGGGCATGCCCCCTACTCTGTTTACTCTGCGGTACTGCATGCGACCGGCACCGGAGCCTGCATTTCATTGCCTCAAGAGACGGTCACGGTTGTCTTCTCCTGTGTCGATGAGCAACTGCTTTGACGTTGTCAGAAAAGGTGAGTTTTAAGTTGTAGAAATGTGTAACAAACAAACAATCATCATCAAGTTTTATGAAATTAATTAAAATCTTCATAAATCCAGGCTCAGTTTGCCACGTTTAGCCTAAATAATCAGACGGTTAGCTTGCCTACCAGACAACCAGCCCGTTATCACATGCACATTTTTTGGTAGGAAAACTAAGCTACATGTCTGCTGATGGTTAGTTTCTAACATTTTGTTTTAACAAGAAGAATAAATGATGGAAGTAATGCATCACATGAATTATTTCATTAAAAATGGTTAAATGTCTAAATCCTATCACTATTTTGGGTGTTGTTAAGTGTAGAGTGCGGAATGCCTAGGGAAAAGAGGAGAGAAGCAGCTTAAAGAGGCAGCCTAAAGAGGCAGCAAAGGGGAGCACATTTCTGCAGGGTTGGCCACAAAAAAGCAAACCAGCAGGTGAGAATGAGACATTGCATTGATAAAGATGACAATGTGTATGCTAATTTATTAATTTATTTATTAATAATTTTTTATCAGACTCATATTTTTAGCCTACTAATGGCAATTTATCATAATTACATTACATTTAAGATGAGGAGCAACCACAAGCCTCCAGACCAGAGGAAAATGTGGACCAGGAGACACATAGGACAGGTAGGCCTAAGTGCTGATCACCAAATATGAGATGAAAGGACCATGCTAGAAAGTACAGGGATAAAGAGCCACATGCTTAATAACTGTAATCTTAAAAAAAAAGTATAGGCTATTTTAGAAATCCTTTCAAAGATCTTGCCTGAGAAGAACACAAATACCATACCACTGCTTCTAGTGGGCCTTATAATAGTAATGATAATGGTAATAACAATAATATGTGATTGGACAGATCATGAGCCAAGCACATCAACTGCATCCAAAGAGCCAGAGCCAGAGCCAGATGAGAACAGAACAGACTTGGAAAACAGAGAAAGGAGAGACGACACAGAAAGTCAGGACAGGAGGCCAACAAGGGAGGAGATGGAGATGGAGAGTGGGGCTCAATCCATAAATACAGATTTCGATTTTTTTGTCAGAAAAGGTGAGTTTTAAGTTGTAGAAATGTATAATAAACAAACAATCATCATCAAGTTTTATGAAATTAATTCAAATCTTCATAAATCCAGGCTTTGCCAAGTTTAGCCTAAATAATCAGACGGTTATCTTGCCTACCAGACAACCAGCCCGAGATTGGGTAATCCCACAGATCCAGCTCACGTACAGAGCAGCAATCTCAAATACAATCAAAATATTCAAGGAACACGATTCTCACATTATATTTCACACACACACACACACACACACACACACACACACACACACACACACACACACACACACACACACACACACACACACACACTGTTCAAACTCACGATGTAGCTATCTCTACCAAATGATGGCTCGACGACTGATGTTATAAAACTGTTGCGTTTATTAAACTGTATGAAACACATTACCTTTAACACTGTAAGAGCTTGTCATCTCTTTTAGAGTAGAGTAGCGAACCTTAAACCGTCAAGAGTACTAACTCACAGTGACTTTTCAGCGGGCCAACCTATACAACACCTCTAAACATCCAGGTCACAGGTCACATTAACAAAATAAAAGTCTTTCGTTTTAACAAAATACAATTCTTAGTATCTAATATTAAAGGTCCTTTGTACCACATTTGACATACAAAATATTAAATATTTTATATTACATATTCCCCACACTGTTCAAACTCATTCAAACCTATGGCACCCTAACCCGTCTCCACGGCAACGGTAGAACGTTCCTTCTCTGAGCTGGGGGAAGGAACAACCCAGGCTTACTCATAGATGAACTTTTCATACATACATACACACGTACATACTACACACAGATATGCATTCACTCCCCCCACCCCCCATCCCCCATCCCACGCCTTCGCCGCTTCATACCCCCAGTGTGACAGGACGGAGTCTGTGACTGGCGCTGCAATTGGCACTGATATCCAGCTGGCTGCTTGTCTCTATTGGTTTACCTTCTTCCCCCCACTGGCTGGGCTTAGATCACCCAGTCTTTGGCTTACCTCCATCCCCCCCCCCCTTCTCCTTTGAGTTTTTAATACATTTGGAGCAACATATCAGTGACTTGGCAGAATATTGTGTTCAATTAGGTTCGAGTTATGTTGTCCAACACAACGTATTGTTCTTCTTCAACTCTTGTTCTTCTTTGTTATCATGAGTAGGCAGGCTAATCTCTTGTTTTAATCCAAGTCTATAGAGCATAGACAGTAAGACAGTTCTAAGTTAGGGGACTGAGTGCTGAATTGCTGTATTTGAGTGTTTTATGTATTTATATTAATAAACATCCGGTTGTTGTCAGTTCTCCAGACAGTCCGTGTGATTTTTGATTTTGTTTGCCGGGGTGTGTGTGTGTGTGTGTGTGTTTTTCTGCGTGTGACTCACTGTGTGTGTGTGTGTATGCGTGTGTGCGAGTTCATGCCCGAGGCAGCACTATAGGTCCAGCTTGGAGGTTGAGACATCGTGAGAGACTTCCTCTTTTCGCGGTGGCCTGTGTACGTGTCCGCCAGTGTGTAGATATTTCATAACAGCACGCCGAAACTCCACGGAACCGCCAGTGCATGTTTCTCAGCAATCCGCACCCTTAAAACTGAGGAACTGAAAACGGCAGCGTTAGGGCCGCCGCATCACAGCTCGGAAGAAGAGCCCTGTGTTGTGCTCGAAGAGTGATCTGTTAAGTTCCGGAAGTCGCGCTGGTTTGCGGGCTGGTTAACGCCCCTTTCGCCCAGTCACAGCGTTTGGCACCTTAGCCGCAGAATGGTCGGGGGAGGTTTTCTGTGGTTTGTTTGGTAGTGACGGAGATTTAAATATTTTAGGCTGTAGGATTTTTACAATATTTCCAACGATTCCCGACTCGAGCTTTGAGCTGTAGCCTACGTTTTATTTTTAATTTGAAATCCTTTCTTTCCTTTGCGCGGTTTCCGTACTTTTCCCGTCAGGAGTAGCCTGTCGGGAATTGCGTGAGCATCGAAAGCGAAACTATCGTTAAGTTGAACATGGAGTTGAATAGTTCTTGGTCGCCGCGATGAAAATAATCGGATTTTGTATCTTCTACGCGGCTTCTACAGTCCTCTGTCGAGGTAAGACCGACTCTGCTGAAATGTAACAAATGTAGTTCTCTGACTAACGTCTACCGTCTTTTTACCGAGTGGAGACCTCTCCCCCCCGTAGCCTACCGGGCTAACGTAACCGGGGCACTCAATTCTGCTAGCCAGCTAGCTGTGGTTTCGATCAAAATGTTTCGTTCACATTGGTCCTGGTAGGCTGGCTGACTCCGAATCAAACAATTCACAGCACAGGGTTTGGGAAATGTGTTTTGCTTCAACGTTGACGTTTCTCGTCACTAACATGGTGAGCTCGAAAGGCTTCCTTCCCAGACTAACGCTAACTTTGCCACAGTTGAGAGAGTGCACTACAGCCGGGACTACACTGGACAGGGGCCGAGGGCGAAGGCCTTTGGTGTGCCGGCGCCTCTTTTTTTAAGTTAATTCAGAATGTTCTGTAGATGTAAATAATCTATACTGTAAAATGGGGTAATCGCAAAATGTCTTGTCTTTGGGGAAGTTATTGCGTAGTAAGCTGACCGCAGTATCGCGAGAGATCCTCAATGGAGAATGCTGGAGAAGATTGACAGTCCAGTCATGTCCGTGTGAAACAAACACAGCCGAGTTAAAGAGTTCAGTGTGTGTGTGATAGTCCAGTCATATCCATGTGAAACAAACACAGCCGAGTTAAAGAGTTCAGTGTGTGTGTGTGTGTGTGTGTGTGTGTGATAGTCCAGTCATATCCGTGTGAAACAAACACAGCCGAGTTAAAGAGTTCAGTGTGTGTGTGTGTGATAGTCCAGTCATATCCGTGTGAAACAAACACAGCCGAGTTAAAGAGTTCTGTGTGTGTGTGTGTGTGTGTGTGTGAGTGTGAGACAGTCCAGTCATATCCGTGTGAAACAAGCACAGCCGAGTTAAAGAGTTCTGTGTGTGTGTGTGTGTGTGTGCGTGTGACAGTCCAGTCATATCCGTGTGAAACAAGCACAGCCGAGTTAAAGAGTTCTGTGTGTGTGTGTGTGAGACAGTCCAGTCATATCCATGTGAAACAAGCACAGCTGAGTTAAAGAGTTCAGTGTGTGTATGTGTGTGTGTGTGTGACAGTCCAGTCATATCCATGTGAAACAAGCACAGCCGAGTTAAAGAGTTCAGTCGCATTCATATGCAATGTGTGTGTGTGTGTGTGAGAGAAAGAGAGGGCGAGAGAGTGAGTTGCTGTGATGATGATGATGATGATGATGTTGTTTTGTGCCCCCTCTCCCCAGCCTGGTAAGGTGTGTGTGTGTGTGTGTGTGTGTGTGTGTGTGTGTGTGTGTGTGTGTGTGTGTGTGTGTGTGTGAGAGAGAGAGAAAGGGAGAGGAAGAGAGTTGCTCTGATGATGATGATGATGATGATGATGTTGTATGCCCCCTGTCAATCCTCACAATGTGACGTTGTTTTTGTTTTTGTTGTTGTTCTTGTTGTTGTTGTTGTTGATGATGATGATGATGTTGTGTGTCTCCCCAGCCTGGCAGCCTCCTCACAATGTGAGACTGTCGCGAAATGAAGCTGTTCTGCGGTGGGACACACACGCCTCTCACACACACACCGCCACCTACACCGTACAGTACCGCATGTAAGTACACACACACACACACACACACACACACACACACACTGCCACCTACACCGTACAGTACCGCATGTCAGTACACACACACACACACACACACACACACCATACAGTACCGCACCGCATGAGAGTACACACACACACACACACACACACACACACACACACACCGACACCGTACAGTACCGCACCGCATGTGAGAACACACACAAACACACACACACACTGCCACCTACACCGTACAGTACCGCATGTGAGTACACACACACACACACACACCATACAGTACCGCACCGCATGTGAGAACACACACACACACACACACACACTGCCACCTACACCGTACAGTACCGCATGTGAGTACACACACACACACACACACACACACACACACACACACACACACACACCATACAGTACCGCACCGCATGAGAGTACACACACACACACACACACACACCGACACCGTACAGTACCGCACTGCATGTAAGCCCACACACACACACACTCACACACACACACCGTACAGTACCGCATGTGAGTGCACGCACACACACACACATACACACACACACACACACTGCCACCTACACTGTACAGTACCGCATGAGAGTACACACACACACACACACCATACAGTACCGCACCGCATGTAAGTACACACACACACACACACACACACACACACACTGCCACCTACACCGTACAGTACCGCATGTGAGTACAAACACACACACACACACACACACACACACCATACAGTACCGCACCGCATGAGAGTACACACACACACACACACACACACACACTGCCACCTACACTGTACAGTACCGCATGTGAGTACACACACACACACACAAACACACACACACACACACACACACGTAAAAATATATTTCTTTATTTCCGTAGGCCTACATTCGTGCGTGTGGGTGTGCCTGCGAGCATTTGCGCTGATAAAAATTGATATTACTATTAATTTGTATACTTATACTATTGCATTGCAAGCTTGCTCTCGTGTGTGTGTGTGTGTGTGTGTGTGCCATGCGTATTGGTCGTCTGGACACACCTTTAATACTGCAAAAACATGCTGATTTTCAATCATGCTCATCCACATTTTTGATAGCTTAAATATAACAACTACTCTTACCAGTAGCAGTTAATCAAAACCATACAATTTTTAATGTTTTTTATAAAGAGATACAACTTATATTGAGCAGAATTGAGTTCAGCCTATTGGTCCGGCCCTCCACAACAGTCCCACTATCTCATGTGGCCCCTTGGGGAAATGAATTGCCCACCCCTGATCTACACCGTACATTACCGCATTAGAGTACACACACTCACACACACACACACACACACACACCTCCACCTACACCGTACAGTACCGCATGTGAGTACACACACACACACACACTCACACTCACACACACACTGCCACCTACACCGTATATTACCGCATTAGAGTACACACACTCACACACACACACACACACACACACACACACACACACACACCTCCACCTACACCATACAGTACCGCATGCGAGTGCACACACACTCACACAAACACACAAACTCACACACAGACACACACACACACACACACACACACACACCATCATCCCGTAATCTCAGAGACAATAGGGGACAGAGGAATAATCTTCCTGCCTCCATCCGAGAGGCAGACACCCTTTCATCTTGTGTGTGTGTGTGTGTGTGTGTGTGTGTGTGTGTGTGTGTGTGTGTGTGTGTGTGTGTGTGTGTACACCCTTTCATCTTTAAATTCAAACTAAAAACATTCCTCTTCATGTTTGGTGTTTAGCAGCTGTGGGCTAAAGACATTCCTCGTCGTGTTCTGGTGATTATTTACCCGAAATGTAAATAATTGCCACCATCAACATCATTTCTATCTCTCCCTCTCTGCTTGCACATCCCCCCCCACACCCCACTAGGTGTCTTCCTGATTGACAGGGAGTTTGTTCTTGCCCCTGTCACCTTTTTGTTTGCCTTAAGGGCGGGTTCAGGCAGTGGGCTCTGTCAAGCGCGCGTGTGTGTGTGTGTGTGTGTGTGTGTGTGTGTGTGTGTGTGTGTGTGTGTGGTGTGTGTGTGTGTGTGAGTGTGTGTTTGCCTTAAGGGCGGGTTCAGGCAGTGGGCTCTGTCAAGCGTGTGTGTGTGTGTGTGTGTGTGTGTGTGTGTGTGTGTGTGTGTGTGTGTGTGTGTGTGTGCCTTAAGGCGGGTTCAGGCACTGGGCTCTGTAAAGCGCCTTGAGAGTTGATTCATTTGGTGATAAAATTGAATTGAATCTTTCACAAAACATTAACATCATAAAAAAACTTCCACTCACTCAGTTGTGTGTGTGTGTGTGTGTGTGTGTGTGTGTTTGTCTTAAGGCGGGTTCAGGCACTGGGCTCTGTAAAGCGCCTTGAGAGTTGATTCATTTGGTGATAAAATTGAATTGAATCTTTCACAAAACATTAACATCATAAAAAAACTTCCACTCACTCAGTTGTGTGTGTGTGTGTGTGTGTGTGTGTGTGTGTGTGTTGTCTGTGCAGTGGCGAGGACGGACTGTGGACAAACATGTCAGGCTGTGTGAACACATTGGAGAAGCAGTGTGACTTCAGCGTCATGGCAACGGGACTGTACGGAGCAACACTGCGAGTGCGGGCTGAACAAGACAATATCACGTCACCATGGGAACCGTGCTACCAGAAAGTGAAATGTGTTCACAGTAAGACCAGATCATTAGAAGAGAGAGAGAGAGAGAGAGTGTGTGTGTGTGTGTGTGTGTGTGTGTGTGTGTGTGTGTGTGTGTGTGTGTGTGTGTGTGTGTGTGTGTGTGTGTGTGTGTGTGTGTGTGTGTGTGTGTGTGTGTGTAGAGGAAAAGAGGTTGTTTGTGTGTGTTTCAGAGAGTTCCACTTTTGTCAGGTTGGATGTTTTTTCATCATCTCTCCATTCTCTTCTCCTCCATTTTTATTTTTCCTCATGTTCTCTGTCTCCCGTCGATCCCTCCTCGCCACTCTTCCTCCCTCTCCCCTCTCTTCCTCCCTCTCCCCTCTCTCTTCCTCCGTCTCTCCTCTCTCTCTTCCTCCGTCTCTCTCTCCCTCTTCCTCCCTCTCTTCTCTATCTTCCTCTCTCTCCTCTCTCTTCCTCTTCCTCCGTCTCTCTCTCCTCTCTCTCTTCCTCCGTCTCTCCTCTCTCTCTTCCTCCGTCTCTCTCTCCCTCTTCCTCCCTCTCTTCTCTATCTTCCTCTCTCTCCTCTCTCTTCCTCTTCCTCCGTCTCTCTCTCCTCTCTCTCTTCCTCCATCTCTCCTCTCTCTCTTTCTCTGATTCTCTCTCTCCTTTCTCTCTCTTCATCTCTCCTCTCTCTTCCTCTGTCTCTCTCTCTCCATTCCGCTCTCTTCCGCTGTATCTCTCTCCTCTCTCTCTTCCTCTTTCTCCTCCCTCTTCCTCCATCTCTCTCTCTTCCTCTCTTCCTCTCTCCTCTCTCTTCCTCTGTCTCCCCTCTCTTCCTCTCTTCCCTCTCTTCCTCCTCTCTCCCCCCTCCAGCTCGTTCCTGTGCTCCTAAGGTGGATGTCAATGCGTCTCCTGGATATCTGAGTGTCCAGATGGACTTCAACCGGAGTGACCACAGCCTGCAGAATGAATACGGAGGACACCTGAGTTACACACTCCTCTATGGGAGAGAGGGAGAGGAGATGAAGGTAACATATATATACACACACACACACACACACACACACACACACACACACACACACACACACACACAGAGCCTCCAGAATGAATACGGAGGACGGCTGAGTTATAAACTCCTCTATGGGAGAGAGGGAGAGGAGATGAAGGTAACACACACACACACACACACACACACACACACACACACACACACTTCCGTAATCCATCCTTCCTTTCTTTTCATTAGTGTTATGTTTGTGTTATTTGCCCATGCATGTTGACTGTTCTACGAGCCTGTCGTGTGTGTGTGTGTGTGTGTGTGTGTCTGGCTGTGTGTGTGTGTTCTCTAAGCCCGTGCATGTTGACTGTTCTACGAGCCTGTCGTGTGTGTGTGTGTGTGTGTGTGTGTCTGGCTGTGTGTGTTCTCTAAGCCTGTGCATGTTGACTGTTCTACGAGCCTGATGTCGTGTGTGTGTGTGTGTGTGTCTGGCTGTGTGTGTTCTCTAAGCCCGTGCATGTTGACTGTTCTACGAGCCTGTCGTGTGTGTGTGTGTGTGTGTCTGGCTGTGTGTGTTCTCTAAGCCTGTGCATGTTGACTGTTCTACGAGCCTGATGTCGTGTGTGTGTGTGTGTGTGTCTGGCTGTGTGTGTTCTCTAAGCCTGTGCATGTTGACTGTTCTACGAGCCTGATGTCGTGTGTGTGTGTGCTTTAACACATGTTGTTCTTGTGTTCCACCAGGTGTTCTGTGTGGGCTGTGGGCCTGCGGTACGTGTGGAACCTTTGCCCGTAGGAGAACGGGTCTGTGTGCAGGTGCAGTACCGGCTCTACTCCAAACGTCACGGAACCGCCAGCGATCCTGAGTGCCGGCTCATCCCACAGTCAGGTTAGTGTCAGACACACACACACACACACACACACACACACAGACACACACACCACAGGCTCGTAAAACAGTCAACACACACACACACACACACACACACACACACAGAGACACATACACACACACACACCAACACACATAGAGACACACACACACACCCCACAGGCTCGTAGAACAGTCAACACACACACACACACACACACACAAACACACAGGATTCATCTATTTACCACAGCTAGGTTGGATTTCCTATTGTGACGGATTCACAATATTCACATGTTCCGTGTCTGAGATGCTTTTAGTACCGTTACCGTAGTGATGTAAATAAAGCTAAACTAGAGTTAACCACTGGGCTTTGGCCATAGCAACCATCCATTTAGAACTAACGACTGGGCTTTGGCCATAGCAACCATCCATTTAGAACTAACGACTGGGCTTTGGCCATAGCAACCATCCATTTAGAACTAACAACTTGGCTTTGGCCATAGCAACCATCCATTTAGAACTAACAACTGGGCTTTGGCCATAGC
>NC_045153.1:1779029-1784029 GCF_900700415.2 Clupea harengus | reverse complement strand
CAGTGTTGCCAACTTAGCGACTTTGTCCCTATATCTGGCGACTTTCCAGACCCCCTTGGCGACTTTATTAGCAAAATGCGACTAGCGACAAATCTAATGACTTTGTTCTGTTATTTGGTGGATTATTGTGTTGACAAAGCACTGAAAAAGAATCTCACATATCCCGTTCTGCAGTTCATGTTACAACCGACTTTTGGGAGAGCTACCTTTCGGTTAAAGGAGCGACACTGAGAACAACGGCACGGCCACCGGCACGGCCACCGGCAGAGCGCATCACCGGAGGGTCACAGCGGGGGCAGCCGGTCGAGGACACACATCCTCACACCGCTGAGATGCGGACATGCGGAACACTCTGAGATCTGTGTTGGCGGCTGTCTTCTGTTTGTCCGGTAGGTGAAGAAGAACGAAAGCTAAAAAAACAGGGCTCCTGCGCTGATTTGATCCCTTGAGTCATATGCTTAAAGTGTTAAACAAGATGTGCTACACATTGTTACTACTGTTGTACTACAAAAAGCCTCGGGTTTAAAAAGAGCAAAGTGACTATTGGTACGGAGTCCGTGGCGAAAAGAGGGCCCCCTGGTGGCCATCTGCAGAAGCGCTTCATGCTCAATTTTGAATGAACTGCTTATGGTCGGTGAGCGGCGGTACGTGTTATACCTCTGAAATAGTTGAAAATAACCACAGAGTCAGTCATAGTTTTCTTCATCAAGTTGAATGCTGTTTACTCGACAATCACAAAAGACAGAGAGAGAAACCCGCGATTTCCCCCTGAACTAATATCCAGAGACTCAAACAATCGATCCTCAGATCATGGATTAAGGCAGAATCACTAGATAACTGATGACTATCAGAAACATAATATTGGCTGAATGAATTAAATATCTAAGGCACATTAATACCATTTAAACATTTACTATTCTCGTAAAGCCAACAATATGGATTTTTACCATTTTCACCACTAAACACACGCTGTGCTCCATCTGTGTGATATGTTGATATGTTATCAAAAACCTGAATCAAACATTTAAAGCTCACACACAGTACAGCAGTGTATCAAACGCCTTAACAAACATTTAAAGCTCAATTTAAATCAATGTTTGGATCATAATAGCTGAATGTGCCAGCTGAATGTACCATGTAACATACGCCGTGTCCAAAATGAACTGCTTATGGTACTGATAGTCAGTGGCTGTGTGTGTGTGTGTGTGTGTGTGTGTGTGTGTGTGTGTGTGTGTGTGTGTGTGTGTGTGTGTGTGAGTGTGAGAGTGTGTGTCAGTGGCTGTACTCCGTGTCCAAGATGAGCTGCTTATGGTCGGTCAGTGGCTGTGTGTGTGTGTGTGTGTGTGTGTGTGTGTGTGTGTGTGTGTGTGTGTGTGTGTGTGTGTGAGTGAGTGTGAGAGTGTGTGTCAGTGGCTGTACGCCGTGTCCAAGATGAACTGCTTATGGTCGGTCAGTGGCTGTGTGTGTGTGTGTGTGTGTGTGTGTCAGTGTCAGTGTCAGTGGCTGTACTCCGTGTCCAAGATGAACTGCTTATGGTCGGTCAGTGGCTGTGTGTGTGTGTGTGTGTGTGTGTGTGTGTCAGTGTCAGTGGCTGTACGCCGTGTCCAAGTGTCTCTGATTCAATCCATTTCTGATAAAGTTAGGGACTAAACATCCGGTCCACCAGGCCCCGATGGTTGGACCACACTCTGCCCCCTAATGAAAGAGTGACGTGCCTTGCAAACGTGTAGCTAAACTAAAACCCCTGCTAAATCCCTCATTCCACTGGATAACAACTCATACATCAATACACTTTCAAATATATTTTGTCTGTATACGCCGTTTTAATTTACAACAATAATGCTTTTAATGAATTGCTACTGAGTTACATCAGTTTTACACAACAAACTTTTTTCTTTTTTTTTTTTTAAAGAAAATTCAAAAAAGGAATATGCTGGTTGCAAAAGTATTCAAACCCTTTCCCTTTGCCAAACCTCAGTTCATTAGGTACACAATGCTACCTTCAGAAGGAACTTTAATTAGTTGGGTGGGGTCAACTGTAGTGTATAATAATAATAATGGTTCAGAATGGACAATCACAGAATGCAGCTTAATACACCTGTGTTAGAGAGGACCCTCAGTTGGTCTGAATCCGGAGGCAAAGGCTTCACCATGGCGACAGCACTGTCCAAACACTCCACCATAGCGACCAGCACTCTCCAAACACTTCACCATAGCGATAGCACTGTCCAAACACTCCACCATGGCGACCAGCACTCTCCAAACACTCCACCATAGCGACCAGCACTCTCCAAACACTCCACCATAGCGACCAGCACTGTCCAAACACTCCACCATAGCGACCAGCACTCTCCAAACACTCCACCATAGCGACAGCACTGTCCAAACACTCCACCATAGCGACAGCACTGTCCAAACACTCCACCATAGCGACAGCACTGTCCAAACACTCCACCATAGCGACAGCACTCTCCAAACACTCCACCATAGCGATAGCACTGTCCAAACACTCCACCATAGCGACCAGCACTGTCCAAACTCTCCACCATAGCGATAGCACTCTCCAAACACTCCACCATAGCGACCAGCACTGTCCAAACACTCCACCATAGCGACCAGCACTGTCCAAACTCTCCACCATAGCGACAGCACTGTCCAAACACTCCACCATAGCGACAGCACTGTCCAAACACTCCACCATAGCGACAGCACTCTCCAAACTCTCCACCATAGCGACCAGCACTCTCCAAACACTCCACCATAGCGACCAGCACTGTCCAAACACTCCACCATAGCGACCAGCACTGTCCAAACACTCCACCATAGCGACCAGCACTGTCCAAACACTCCACCATAGCGACCAGCACTGTCCAAACACTCCACCATGGCGACAGCACTCTCCAAACACTCCACCATAGCGACCAGCACTGTCCAAACACTCCACCATAGCGACAGCACTGTCCAAACACTCCACCATAGCGACCAGCACTGTCCAAACACTCCACCATAGCGACAGCACTGTCCAAACACTCCACCATAGCGACCAGCACTGTCCAAACACTCCACCATAGCGACAGCACTGTCCAAACACTCCACCATAGCGACCAGCACTGTCCAAACACTCCACCATAGCGACAGCACTGTCCAAAGCAAGTGAAAGAGCAAGTGATGGCAGATATTAGGAGAAATGAACAAAACAATGTTTTATTGCCAAATTATATTGCGAATGGAATGCTTGTTTTTTTCTCTCGGCTAAACAGCTACGGTCTACACTCTCACCTGGATCTTGCTGCTCTTGCTCTCTCTCTTTCTCTCTTTCTCTCTCTCTCTCTCTCCCCCCCCTCTCTCTCTCTCTCTCTCTCTCCATCCTCTTCTCTTCCTCTCTGCACTGACAATCATACACAAACACATTGGATTCCCCCAGAAAATGACCTTTAATCTGATGGTAAACAACAGAAACAGAGTGAGTATTTGTGGTGTAAATAAATGACCTTGAATCTGATCAGAAACAGAGAGAGTATTTGTGGTGTAAATAAATGACCTATAATCTGATCAGAAACAGAGTGAGTATTTGTGGTGTAAATAAATGACCTTAAATCTGATCAGAAACAGAGAGAGTATTTGTGGTGTAAATAAATGACCTATAATCTGATCAGAAACAGAGAGAGTATTTGTGGTGTAAATAAATGACCTATAATCTGATCAGAAACAGAGAGAGTATTTGTGGTGTAAATAAATGACCTATAATCTGATCAGAAACAGAGAGAGTATTTGTGGTGTAAATAAATGACCTTAAATCTGATCAGAAACAGAGAGAGTATTTGTGGTGTAAATAAATGACCTATAATCTGATCAGAAACAGAGAGAGTATTTGTGGTGTAAATAAATGACCTTAAATCTGATCAGAAACAGAGAGAGTATTTGTGGTGTAAATAAATGACCTTGAATCTGATCAGAAACAGAGAGAGTATTTGTGGTGTAAATAAATGACCTTGAATCTGATCAGAAACAGAGAGAGTATTTGTGGTGTAAATAAATGACATATAATCTGATCAGAAACAGAGAGAGTATTTGTGGTGTAAATAAATGACCTATAATCTGATCAGAAACAGAGAGAGTATTTGTGGTGTAAATAAATGACCTATAATCTGATCAGAAACAGAGAGAGTATTTGTGGTGTAAATAAATGACCTTAAATCTGATCAGAAACAGAGAGAGTATTTGTGGTGTAAATAAATGACCTTGAATCTGATCAGAAACAGAGAGAGTATTTGTGGTGTAAATAAGTGACCTATAATCTGATCAGAAACAGAGAGAGTATTTGTGGTGTAAATAAATGACCTATAATCTGATCAGAAACAGAGAGAGTATTTGTGGTGTAAATAAATGACCTATAATCTGATCAGAAACAGAGAGAGTATTTGTGGTGTAAATAAATGACCTATAATCTGATCAGAAACAGAGAGAGTATTTGTGGTGTAAATAAATGACCTATAATCTGATCAGAAACAGAGAGAGTATTTGTGGTGTAAATAAATGACCTATAATCTGATCAGAAACAGAGAGAGTATTTGTGGTGTAAATAAATGACCTTAAATCTGATCAGAAACAGAGAGAGTATTTGTGGTGTAAATAAATGACCTTAAATCTGATCAGAAACAGAGAGAGTATTTGTGGTGTAAATAAATGACCTATAATCTGATCAGAAACAGAGAGAGTATTTGTGGTGTAAATAAATGACCTTGAATCTGATCAGAAACAGAGAGAGTATTTGTGGTGTAAATAAGTGACCTATAATCTGATCAGAAACAGAGAGAGTATTTGTGGTGTAAATAAATGACCTATAATCTGATCAGAAACAGAGAGAGTATTTGTGGTGTAAATAAATGACCTATAATCTGATCAGAAACAGAGAGAGTATTTGTGGTGTAAATAAATGACCTATAATCTGATCAGAAACAGAGAGAGTATTTGTGGTGTAAATAAATGACCTATAATCT
>NC_045153.1:1761529-1771529 GCF_900700415.2 Clupea harengus | reverse complement strand
ACTAGACCCGTCCGTGAAAAGGTTACCAACGCTGTAGACAAATTGAGACGTTTCTTAAGCGAAAGAATGACAGCACTGGTAATGTCATACTACCGAAAACTACTAAAATTCAGCGTAAATACAACCCTGATTATATTAGATTTGGTTTTGTGAATGGAGGTGACGTCGTTAAGCCCAGGGCGCAGTGTGTCGAGTGCGTTTTAAAGCTGTCTAATGAGGCGCTCAAACCTTCAAATCTGAATCGACATTTGCGCGACATCCAGCCCTCACATACAGAACCAGGTCCTGGAAAGGATGAAAGGTAGCCCGTTCCTTTTAAAACAAGTTAGTGCTGTATTAGTATTTATGTTGATAATAGATTGCAGCCACAGATTTAAATCATTATTTCAATTATTTGAATCATTATATTGACCTATTTGAACATTATTGGAACCTATTTGTTTGCTTGTCTGAAGCATCACCTATTTTAATTAGGCCTAGCTGAGTGGTCTTGTTTGCATGTTTCATCACTTGTTTTGAGTGCATGCTATCTTCTGGGTCTATTCTGGTTTTATTTACTTGCTTGTTTGCTGTGCACAAATAGGCCTAGGCCTACTGCAATTAAGTTCCTTTGTTTCAAAACTCTTTTGGATAAATCCCTTTTGACTAAAACTGCTCTGTGTGGTTTTATGTTGTTTTTCTGGTGCACAATACAATTTTGATGCAATATCTAGAGTTAGATTTTCTTGTATTCATTTCCAGGCTTTCACCTGTAGGAGGTGCTGATGTTGCTTTTTGTGACACATAACAAGGCCCCCTCTGAGAGAGAGAGAGAGAGAGAGAGAGAGAGAGAGAGAGAGAGAGAGAGAGAATTTTTTTTTAATTTTAAAACAAACTTTATTGTACAACAACTGAGAGCACCGTACATCAGTACATCAAGTACATCAGTTATTCAAACATCGAGCAAAAGAAAGTTCATCATTTGTTACAGAGCACAGGGCACCATCCGTACACCATCTGTCTGTGAAAGACTCAATTGCCCTTGTTAGCTTATAAAAATGAAAATCAATAGTAATTCTGGACTTTATTAAGTTCTTGAAAACAGCTATAACATCATCTCCCATGTTCTGCTGGACTTTATTTTTTCGGCTCATATAAATAGCAAGCTTGGCCTGACCAACAATAAAATTAATAAGCTCACATTTTGTTCTGTGTTTCTGATTGTAGAAAAAACCAAGTATAAACCCTTGTTTGGTAAACACAATTCCAAAAGAAAATAACAAATGACTTAGCAAGCAAAACAATGAACTAAGCCTATTACACTCCATAAAGCAATGATAAATCGTCTCTCTCTCTGTACAGAATGGACAAGTATCACATATTGTTGGGTTCATCACAGACACTATGGCATTCACAGCAATGGCACCATGCAAGATCCTCCATTGAAGATCACCAGTTCTCTTTGTCAATGGAGACTTGTAAAAAACTCTCCACACAGGCTTGGTTTTGTTATCAATACCTAACTTGTCTCTCCACACAGTATCCGTTCTACCTTTCAGAGTAGCCCTATTGGCCACTTTCACAAGATTCTTGTATACAACCTTCCCAGTGACTGAATCTAAATGCATCCGATCACAGTCCCCAAGCACTAGCAGAGGGCTAGTGTGACCACATTCTGAAAGTGATGGTGAAAGTTTCATATTCGGAAGACCATCACTAGTATTACATAGAATGTTACCTTTAGTATAGTCTTCCAGGAGACTTTTCTCCAGGTAACTTAACACCGCACTTAGTTTATCCAAAAACCGTTTCACATATCTCTGAGACCTTATTCCTAAGAAAGAGGCTGTCGCCTGGACATTCTGTAAATTACAACCTGCTGTATTAACAACATGGCGTAATTGCAAGACTCCTTTCTCACAGAGCAGAGTTTTTAGACCAGCAAAGTTACATGACACATCAAATCGTGACCCCATAACAACAGGTTCTTCAAGTAACCAGTGCACAGAAGATAGTCCTCCTGCCCACTCATGATTGAAAAGCCCCCAAGCCCTAAAAAGGCTCTTGTAGAAAGGAGACAGTCCATCAAGCGCAAGTTGCTTTGTGTCCATTTGAAAAAGAGCAATGTCCAGGCCCAGGTTACTGACTTCACGCAGAATGCCAAGAGCCAGTGGTCTCCAGGCCAGAGTACTTGAAGCAGAGAGCAGTCGCTGGATGAACTGCAACCGAAAAGTGTCCCTCCTGCAAGCAAGATTAATAAGTCCTTGTCCTCCATCCTCCTTTGATAGGAAAAGGATGACTTGAGGGACCCAGTGTAGTTTATCCCAAAAGAAATGTACCACTTCCCTCTGAATACTCTCAATAAGTCCAACAGGGGGTTCCATACATGCAAATTTGTGCCATAAGGCTGATGCCACAAGGTTGTTAATTATAAGTGTGCGCCCCCTATATGATAGTTGAGGGAGCAGCCACTTCCATTTCCCCAAACGAAACTTAACCTTTTCCAAAACCCCTTCCCAGTTCTTTTGAACAAAAACATCATCACCCAAATAAACACCAAGATATTTAAACCCTTCCTTTTTCCAAACCATCCCACCTGACAAACCGGTGCACCTTTTTTCCCACTCTCCAACCCAAATAGCTTCGCTCTTCCCCCAGTTCACTTCAGCAGAAGAAAGAAAATTAAAATCCTTAACAATAGTTTGTAACACATTCAAATCATCACTGCCATTAACAAAAATGGTTACATCATCAGCATAAGCAGACAAAAAGAAACGTTCGTTACAGAAAGGCAAAGAAACACCCCTCAATTCAGACCGTAGCCTATGTAACAGGGGCTCAATTGCAATGGAGTAAAGCATGCCAGACAATGGACACCCCTGCCTGACCCCTCTTTTGACCTTAAAAGGGGCGCTCAGGCCTCCATTTATTTTCACCAAACTTTCACTGTTACAGTAAATAGCCCTGACCATAGCTGTGAAAACAGGGCTAAACCCAAAAGCGTCAAAAGTGGCCCACAAATAATCATGTTCAACATGGTCAAAAGCTTTTTGTTGATCTAGAGAGATCAGCCCCACATTAATGCCTGCATTTCTTGACGCAGTCATTAGGTCTCTGACTACCGCTATGTTATCAAAAATTGATCGGTCTGGTATACAATAAGATTGATCTGAATGCACTACTTGACCAATTACTTGTTTTAACCTCATAGCCAGAGCCTTGGACAGAATCTTCATGTCAGAGCATAGCAGGGAGACAGGGCGCCAGTTGCCTATTTCCTGCAAGTTACCCTTCTTGGGCAGAAGTGTAACCACCGCCCGGCGACAGCTAAGGGGAAAGCACCCTTCCCCCAAGCACTCACAGAGCACTGCAAGGAGGTCCTTCCCAACACATGACCAAAAAGCTTTATAGAAGTCAAAAGGCAGACCATCAATCCCTGGGGCTCTGGCATTCTGCATACTCATGGCAGCCTGTTCAAGCTCATGAAGTGTTAGCACCTTATCTGTTACAGCATGACACTCATCAGGCACTTTAGGCAAATCATTGAAAAAAGGACTGGGCAACAGATCATTAGACACCAATTCAGTGTCGTACAACTTAGAATAAAAAGATCTTGCATAATTGCGAATCTGTGCAGGGTCAGACAACTCCTGGCCTGTTTCAGACCTCAGGATGTGCATTAACCGGCTCTGACCATTCTGCCTCTCTAAATTAAAGAAATACTTGGATGGAGCATCCATCAGCGTAACGTTCTGAAAACGGGAGCGTACTAAAGCCCCTTGTGCTCTGACTCCCAACAGTTCTTTTAGCCTGCCCTTCCTTTCATCCAGGAGTTTAAGGTGGTCCCCATCCCCTGCAGGTGTTACCAGCCTTTGAAGACGCAAGATATCATTTTCCACGACCTTGAGCGAGGAGATAATTGACTTAGTGACATTAGAGGTGTAATGCTGACAAAATATTCTTATTTGGACCTTGCCATAATCCCACCAATCCCGTAAAGAGGAAAAGGAGTCAATTTGCTTCCTAAAAGTATCCCAAAAGAAAATAAAGGTGTCCTTAAAGTGCTGATCTTCTAAGAGTGATGTGTTAAAACACCAGTAAGCACTTCTAGGCTTAAAAGCCTTAACACTCACATTACAAACAACCGCACAGTGATCAGAAAACCCAGTTGGCAGAATATGGCATGCTCTTAAAGTGTTGCGATGATTCTCCAGGGTATAAATTCTGTCTAGTCTTGCAAAGGAAATATAATTCCCTCTGCTGTGAGACCAAGTATACTGCCTGACACCTTGATGCAAGGTTCTCCATGTGTCACACAAATGATGAGCATTGATCAGTTTAATTACTGCCTTCTGGGAGGGCGCATGAGGCTCTAGGTGATTTCTATCTAGCTTGTCATCCACAGTACAGTTAAAGTCACCACCTACGAAAAGAAAGCTTTCTGCCTCCAAATCATTTAACACCTCATCAATTTTGCTAAAAAAAGTAACTCTGTCAGCTCCATTTGTTGGAGCATAAACATTTAAAAAAACCATGGTGTGGCTTTCAAAAACTGCTTTAATCATCAAAAGCCTCCCCTCCACAATATCCTGAACATGGCAGGAGAGCGGGAGAGAATCTTTAGAAAACAAAATCGCCACCCCTCCACTCACGGAGGACTTGTGACTAAAGAATATCTGCCCATTCCATTCCCTTCTCCAATCAACTTCATTTGTTTTATCACTGTGCGTTTCCTGAATTAGCATGACATTTATCTTTTTTAAATTAATAAAATCTATCAAAGTCAGCCTTTTCATTTTGTCTCTGGCACCGTTTAAGTTTAGAGTGCCAATTGTAAGGGCATTCGCGATCATCATGGATGTGTGGAGTTTGTAAACGTTGACTGCTCCTTAACTTTTTTCCTGAGTTTAGTCAGGAATTTTCGGAGGCGCGCAGCCTCCTTCCCAGAGAACACATTGTCTCTCAGAAAACATACAACATCATTAATAAACTGTTGCCGATCAGGAAAATAAAGCTCTGTTTCAACATTACGAAGCCCTTTGGTCTCATATAAAAAGCGGCTTATATCCTCTGCTTTGTACTTCAACGGTAAATCTCCTCCAGGTGCACAAACGTCACCAATCGAAGAGTCAGACAGATTAGAGCAAACAGACTCTTCGTCACTATCGTGTTCATCCCCTTTTTTTGCCCTTGGTACACAGCTTGCACTGTCCTCAGCCTTTCTCTTGAACGGGGTCTTAAATCCACCGCTCATTGCAACGTCTTGGGCAGGCTCTGGCGAAAGCAAGCCCGACACTTCGGCATTAACATTAACTGTAGGTGTTTCTAATACAGGTCTACCGTCTTTCTCGCTCAAAGCAGTCAACTCTTTCGTGATCAAATTAACTGCGCTATCATTTGAACCAGCTGGAGTGGAGCCACCAGCTGCGGCTACAAGCCCCTCTGTAATGAGGTCAATCAGGTGTTCCTCTGATTTGCTAGAGATGTTATGTGTGCTAGCTTCATGCGCAAATGCTTCGGCGGGCGAGGGGGGAGTTGCGGGGGGACCTTCTGAGCTCGTTTCAGCCACTTTCGGTGCACTTTCAGCACTGTTATTCTTTTTCCGTGGGCAGTCGCGGACGACGTGACCCACACAACCACAGTGAAAACACCTCAGCAATGCATCAGTCGTAGCATAAACTGTGTACTCAAATCCATCCACATTTAGCTTAATTGTCAGGTTGAGCTCTTCCTCCCCATTGTCAAGCACCATATACACCTGTCTCCGAAAGGAGACAACATGCTTTAGAAGCGTTGATTTGCAACCCAGAGAAATCTTCCTTATGGATGAAACCAGACGACCATAACCCGATAGCTTATCCTCAATCAAATTATCATTAATAAAAGGTGGAACGTTAGAAATAATAACTTTCTTGGAAGGGGAGCTAAGTGGAAGGACGGTTGTGTGTGCGTCATTCAGCACAATACCTGTTGCAATTACTTGTCTAGCTTTGTCAACCGTACTGATAAAGACCACAATTGCATTATTCATACGGGAGGCCGATTTAACATTTTCATGGCCAACCACATCACCAATGGCAAGACTACACTCCTCGACACTTGCGGAACACTGAATTTTAACCCCATGTTGTCTCGTTAGACGCTGAAATTCCATTATGCCCGTAGCAGTCACGCTGCCAGCCAAGGCTGGTGGCTAACTCCGCGGGAGGGCAAACTAAAAAAATAAAGCAAACTAAAAACTATCTACAGCGTCTGTAGAGATTGATAACAACGGAAAATAACAAAGAAACAGTTTGCCGAAAAACATGTACAAAAAACGTACCAAAAAAATAAGTTAGAATAGTTAGAAACCACTCACTTTCAGGAGCCGCTCAAACACTCAACCGCACGCGTAGAGAGAGAGAGAGAGAGAGAGAGAGAGATCGATCAATCGATCAATCGATCGATCAGCCCAGGCTCACTCACAGACTGCCGCAGATTAGAGAGAACACATCACACAAGGTTTATTTAGAAAGAAGTGAGTGTTCTCTGACCTCTGACCTCTGACCTCTGAGCACTCTGTCAGCAGGGATGACCATGTGGTGGGTCTCTGACGTCCGAGGTCATCAATGATGACAAAGATGACAATGTATCCTCTAGGAGCATAGTCTGGGGGTTGCCTTTTTTTCTCTCCCCTCTCCTCATGTTATGCTGCAATTTCTCCCTCATTCTTGCCACTCTGGCAGGGGGACTGCCAATGGAAACTAGCCTTTTGGCCATAATTGGGTGCATTTACATGTATGTACACTGTCCCTCTTGATCAAATAAACAAATTGAATTGAATTGAAAAAAAAATCTTACTAGGCTTTATGCAACGTAACGCATCAGCAAGGCAGAAAGTAAGGACTACTAGTTCTTTGTATCAGCACTTGCGTACACACACACACAGAAGGGGGTGGCTAAGGTTGCCCGGGCTGGGACAACTGCCCGTTTGCCCTCCTCGAGTCAAAGTGCCCCTCCGAGGAAAAAAATGAATAAAATGTAAATATAGTAATTTAATAGTAAGTTTAAACAGCTGCAGAATTTCATGTAGATTTTTAAAAAATCGCCACCCGAAACATTTCATGAAGTAGCCTTATTCACTTCCAATCGATAAGCCTATGGGCAACGAGAGTGGAAGTCAGTAGGGGGAGGGCAAAGTAACTGGTTCGGGCATGCCCCCTACTCTGTTTACTCTGCGGTACTGCATGCGACCGGCACCGGAGCCTGCATTTCATTGCCTCAAGAGACGGTCACGGTTGTCTTCTTCTGTGTTGATGAGCAACTGCTTTGATGTTGTCAGAAAAGGTGAGTTTTAAGTTGTAGAAATGTGTAACAAACAAACAATCATCATCAAGTTTTATGAAATTAATTAAAATCTTCATAAATCCAGGCTCAGTTTGCCACGTTTAGCCTAAATAATCAGACGGTTAGCTTGCCTACCAGACAACCAGCCCGTTATCACATGCACATTTTTTGGTAGGAAAACTAAGCTACATGTCTGCTGATGGTTAGTTTCTAACATTTCATTTTAACAAGAAGAATAAATGATGGAAGTAATGCATCACATGAATTATTTCATTAAAAATGGTTAAATGTCTAAATCCTGTCACTATTTTGGGTGTTGTTAAGTGTAGAGTGCGGAATGCCTAGGGAAAAGAGGAGAGAAGCAGCTTAAAGAGGCAGCCTAAAGAGGCAGCAAAGGGGAGCAAATTTCTGCAGGGTTGGCCACAAAAAAGCAAACCAGCAGGTGAGAATGAGACATTGCATTGTGATAAAGATGACAATGTGTATGCTAATTTATTAATTTATTTATTAATAATTTTTTATCAGACTCATATTTTTAGCCTACTAATGGCAATTTATCATAATTACATTACATTTAAGATGAGGAGCAACCACAAGCCTCCAGACCAGAGGAAAATGTGGACCAGGAGACACATAGGACAGGTAGGCCTAGGTGCTGATAAACATATGAGATGAAAGGACCTTGCTAGAAAGTACAGGGATAAAGAACCACATGCTAAATAATTGTAATCTTAAAAAAAAAGTATAGGCTATTTTAGAAATTCTTTCAAAGATCTTGCCTGAGCAGAACACAAATACCATACCACTGCTTCTAGTGGGCCTTATAATAGTAATGATAATGGTAATAACAATAATATGTGATTGGACAGATGATGAGCCAAGCACATAAACTGCATCCAAAGAGCCAGAGTCAGACCCAGATGAGAACAGAACAGACATGGAAAACAGAGAAAGGAGAGACGACACAGAGAGTCAGGACAGGAGGCCAACAAGGGAGGAGATGGAGATGGAGAGTGGGGCTCAATCCATAAATACAGATTTCGATTTTTTGTCAGAAAAGGTGAGTTTTAAGTTGTAGAAATGTATAATAAACAAACAATCATCATCAAGTTTTATGAAATTAATTCAAATCTTCATAAATCCAGGCGTTTGCCAAGTTTAGCCTAAATAATCAGACGGTTAGCTTGCCTACCAGACAACCAGCCCGAGATTGGGTAATCCCACAGATCCAGCTCATCCAGTACAGAGCAGCAATCTCAAATACAATCAATTATTCAAGGAACACGATTCTCACATTATATTTCACACACACACACACACACACACACACACACACACACACACACACACACACACACACACTGTTCAAACTCACGATGTAGCTATCTCTACCAAATGATGGCTCGACGACTGATGTTATAAAACTGTTGCGTTTATTAAACTGTATGAAACACATTACCTTTAACACCGTAAGAGCTTGTCATCTCTTTTAGAGTAGAGTAGCGAACCTTAAACCGTCAAGAGTACTAACTCACAGTGACTTTTCAGCGGGCCAACCTATACAACACCTCTAAACATCCAGGTCACAGGTCACATTAACAAAATAAAAGTCTTTCGTTTTAACAAAATACAATTCTTAGTATCTAATATTAAAGGTCCTTTGTACCACATTTGACATACAAAATATAAAATATTTTATATTACATATTCCCCACACTGTTCAAACTCATTCAAACTTATGGCACCCTAACTTGTCTCCACGGCAACGGTAGAACGTTCCTTCTCTGAGCTGGGGGAAGGAACAACCCAGGCCTACTCGTACATGAACTTAACATACATACACACACACGTACATACCACACACAGATATGCATTCACTCCGCCCACCCCCCACCCCCCATCTCACGCCTTCGCCGCTTCATACCCCCAGTGTGACAGGACGGAGTCTGTGACTGGCGCTGCAATTGGCACTGATATCCAGCTGGCTGCTTGTCTGTACTGGCTTACCTTCTTCCCCCCACTGGCTGGGCTTAGATCACCCAGTCTTTGGCTTAATCCAATCCAATCCAATCCAAAAGCTGGTAAAAACAATTAGGCTCCGAAATCAGCGTGGTCACGAGCGGCTTGTCTGACCTCCTTCTCCTGGCCATAGAGAGGGACATGGCAATCGACAAAAAAGAGGTCCTCAAGATTTGTATTGATATGGCCCCTGATAGGAGGCTTCTCCTTTCAAACATTGAGTTTTTAATACATTTGGAGCAACATATCAGTGACTTGGCAGGATATTGTGTTCAATTAGGTTTGTGTTCGTGTTATGTTGTCCAACACAACGTATTGTTCTTCTTCAACTCTTGTTCTTCTTTGTTATCATGAGTAGGCAGGCTAATCTCTTGTTTTTATTTATATAGAGCATAGACAGTTCTCCTTTAAAACGTTGAGTTTTTAAAACATTTGTGTATTAAACAGTGACTTGGCAGGATATTGTTTTCAATTAGGTTTGGGTTCATGTTATGTTGTCCAACACAACGTATTGTTCTTCTTCAACTCATGTTATTCTTTGTTATCATTAGTAGGCAGGCTAATCTCTTGTTTTTATCCACGTCTATAGAGCATAGACAGTAAGACAGTTCTAAGTTTTGAGGGGGGATTGAGTGCTGAATTGCTGTATTTGAGTGTTTTATGTATTTATATTAAT
>NC_045153.1:1754029-1756529 GCF_900700415.2 Clupea harengus | reverse complement strand
TCGATCCCTCCTCGCCACTCTTCCTCCTTCTCCCTCTCTCTCTTCCTCCGTCTCCTCTCTCTCTTCCTCCATCTCTCCTCTCTCTCTTCCTCCGTCTCTCTCTCCCTCTTCCTCCCTCTCTTCTCTATCTTCCTCTCTCTCCTCTCTCTTCCTCTTCCTCCGTCTCTCTCTTCCTCCATCTCTCCTCTTTCTCTGATTCTCTCTCTCCTTTCTCTCTCTTCATCTCTCCTCTCTCTTCCTCTGTCTCTCTCTCTCCATTCCGCTCTCTTCCGCTGTATCTCTCTCCTCTCTCTTCCTCTTTCTCCTCCCTCTTCCTCCATCTCTCTCTCTTCCTCTCTTCCTCTGTATCTCTCTCTCTCTCTCTTCCTCTCGCTCCTCTCTCTTCCTCTCGCTCCCCTCTCTTCCTCCTCTCTCCCCCCTCCAGCTCGTTCCTGTGCTCCTAAGGTGGATGTCATTGCGTCTCCTGGATATCTGAGTGTCCAGATGGACTTCAACCGGAGTGACCACAGCCTGCAGAATGAATACGGAGGACACCTGAGTTACACACTCCTCTATGGGAGAGAGGGAGAGAAGATGAAGGTAACACACACACACACACACACACACACACACACACACACACACACACACACACACACACAGAGCCTCCAGAATGAATCTGGAGGACAGCTGAGTTACACACTCCTCTATGGGAGAGAGGGAGAGACGATGAAGGTAACACACACACACACACACACACCCACACACTTCCGTAATCCATCCTCCCTTTCTTTTCATTAGTGTTGTGTTCTGTGTCCTAGGGTTTGTGTTATTTGCCCGTGCATGTTGACTGTTCTACGAGCCTGTCGTGTGTGTGTCTGGCTGTGTGTGTGTGTGTTCTCTAAGCCCGTGCATGTTGACTGTTCTACGAGCCTGTCGTGTGTGTGTGTCTGGCTGTGTGTGTGTGTGTGTTCTCTAAGCCTGTGCATGTTGACTGTTCTACGAGCCTGTCGTGTGTGTGTGTGTCTGGCTGTGTGTGTGTGTGTGTTCTCTAAGCCTGTGCATGTTGACTGTTCTACGAGCCTGTCGTGTGTGTGTGTGTGTGTGTGTCTGGCTGTGTGTGTGTGTGTGTGTGTTCTCTAAGCCCGTGCATGTTGACTGTTCTACGAGCCTGTCGTGTGTGTGTGTGTGTCTGGCTGTGTGTGTGTGTGTGTTCTCTAAGCCCGTGCATGTTGACTGTTCTACGAGCCTGTCGTGTGTGTGTGTGTGTGTCTGGCTCTGTGTGTGTGTGTTCTCTAAGCCCGTGCATGTTGACTGTTCTACGAGCCTGTCGTGTGTGTGTGTGTGTGTGTGTGTGTGTGTGTGTGTGTGTGTGTGTGTGTGTGTGTGTGTGTGTGTGTGTGTGTGTGTGTTCTATAAGCCCGTGCATGTTGACTGTTCTACGAGCCTGTCGTGTGTGTGTGTGTCTGGCTGTGTGTGTGTGTCTGGCTGTGTGTGTGTGTGTGTGTTCTCTAAGCCCGTGCATGTTGACTGTTCTACGAGCCTGTCGTGTGTGTGTGTGTGTCTGGCTGTGTGTGTGTGTGTGTTCTCTAAGCCTGTGCATGTTGACTGTTCTACGAGCCTGATGTCGTGTGTGTGTGTGTGTGTCTGGCTGTGTGTGTGTGTGTGTGTGTTCTCTAAGCCCGTGCATGTTGACTGTTCTACGAGCCTGATGTCGTGTGTGTGTGTGTGCATGTTGACTGTTCTACGAGCCTGTCGTGTGTGTGTGTGTGTGTGTGTGTGTGTGTGTGTGTGTGTGTGTGTGCTTTAACACATGTTGTTCTTGTGTTACACCAGGTGTTCTGTGTGGGCTGTGGGCCTGCGGTACGTGTGGAACCTTTGCCCGTAGGGGAACGGGTCTGTGTGCAGGTGCAGTACCGGCTCTACTCCAAACCTCACGGAACCCCCAGCGATCCTGAGTGCCGGCTCATCCCACAGTCAGGTTAGTGTCAGACACACACACACACACACACACACACAGACACACACCAACACACATAGAGACACACACCAACACACATAGAGACACACACACACACACACACACACACACACACACACACACACACACACCGACTATTTACCACGGCTAGGTTGGATTTCCTATTGTGACAGATTCATAAATAAGTTATTTGACGTCGTGGAGCAGGTGGGCACATATACAGATGAGGTGTGTTTTCTTTGTTATTATACCACGACTTGGTTGGATTATCTATTGTGACACGAGCTTTAGAACATCTATTTACTTTGATATTTGCACACCTATGAAGCAGTTCCAGGTTTTTGACTGTATTACGCTTGCATATCAATTTGCCAAATTGGAAGTACAAAGTGTAGCAACATGTTCGCTATGAAGTAGTCCCAAGTTTTTGACTGGATTACGCCCGGTATCAATGCGCCAAGTTCGTTATGAAGTTCAAATGAACGAGAGCGTAAATGAATGAGATGCTTTTAGGACCGTTACTCTGCATTTGGGTTAGGG